>NC_038250.2:44814233-45006656 GCF_000004515.6 Glycine max
GCAGAATGTAAAGGAGCAGTGAGTTCATTCGATCGAATGAACCATTTAAAAGACAGAAATTATAAAATGAAACGTAAATTGCATTGCATTCGAAATGTAAAGTTTACAGAAAACTTAAAATGGTTCACAAACATACATTCTCCTTGAGTACTCGTTTCTCTCTGCGCTGGGTACTTTGAGTATATAAGGATTTGTATAAATGATTTGCGACCCTGAAATCTAACTAAAAACTGCTTTATATAGACATTCGAAAATAAACTGCCCTAACGGTCGAACACTACCCTAATGCCAAGTGTCCGGCGGCGTACACCTTGCATGCATATAGGGGGCTCCATAGAACAGTTATCCACATTACTCGAAATCGAACTGATTTTGTGAAGTTTTGTCAGAAATTGTGCTAAGTCCAGAAATCTTGCTGCCTTGACTTCGACTCAACCATACGCCAGCTCGATCCGCCCAATGATTCGAAAGCCCTCTTTCTTGTCCTAGCCTTGTACTTCGTAAATACTTCCTTGAACCTGGGAATCCCTTTCCAAAGACTCTTCTCTCTTTTCGATTCGAACAGGTCCTGACCATACTCTTGCTCTGTAATACGCTTCGAAACTCGAGACGACATCTAATGCATACTTAGAACATATTTTAGCTCATCAAAAATATGGGCTAACAAATTGCCCCCAAAAAATGTCTGCTTCGATTCGAGATCGAAGGAGGATGAGAAGTTGACATTTTTTCTCTTCTTCTTCCAGTTTTCCTGAAACGGCGACACGATGGCACGTTTATTGGTAACCGTCGCCTCGATCTCCCACTACCCATCATTGATTCCACTTTTCTAGGCAGAGTGGGACACGTGTCACGCTGGGGAGTAAAAAAGGGAAATCCGACGTGATTGATTTCTGACCCTTGATTCTTATTATATTATTTTTTCCCCCTTTAAAAAATGAAACTCCATAAATAGCGCCAAAAAACCTCAGAGAAACCCCTTCAGCTTCTTTGCTTCCGAAACCCCGAAACCTTTCTTCTTCTTTGCTTCTGAAACCCTTCTTCTTCTTTGCTTCATATTTCCGGCGAAACCATCTTACTTTCAGATCTTCCTATTAACTTGTTACTCCTTTCATCATCAACCTCACCGTATCTCTGAGCTCTGCCGCTGTTCTTCTGTGAATCCAAGCCTTTCACTGATTCCATCAGCTACTAAACCTTTCACGAGAAAATCATCCCTTTTCAGATTTACAATGTCGCAAGGACAAGCAGTTCCGTTTGCTGGGAAATGGCACCGTTTTACAGTCAGGAATGACGGAGAGAAGGTGGTCCCAGAACCACATGGTGACGCCGAACAAACAGAAACCTGGGAATCAGAGGTGATGATCCCTTTTGCAGTGGAAAGGACAGTTTACGCTTTCGGTGGACCTCTGCCAGACCAAGAGTCACTTTCGAGTTCAATGAACAAGGTATTTCCCTGCTACCCAACTTGCGAACCTAGGATTTTTGATAGTGAGCCTTATAACTTTAGTTGCTTAAGCAAACCCCACAAACTCTTTCGATCCGCCCCGTCAATAGCCCATAGGGATTACCTACCTTGGCTTGATCGAGTCGAACAAGCGTATGAAGATTTCTGGAAGACATATGGCATTTTTGATTTGATACAATTCTCTCGATCTGGTCCTGAATATCGACCAGAAATGCTGATAGCAGCTATGCACTTTTTCGAGTCTTCCACCAACACCTTTCAGTTTAAATGTGGTAAGATGACCCCCACTCTCTTAGACGTAGCCGCCCTCACAGGCCTTAGGCCTAGCGGAGAAACGTATGATCCCACTAAATCTAGTGATAATATCAAGCTAGTATATAAGGAGAACACCTTTTCCAAATATATAGCTGAACACAAAGGACCGGTCGAAGAGGAAGTCTCTGTTGAAGAGCATGTAGCCTTCTTGACCCTGTGGCTATCTCACTACGTCTTTTGCACAAAATCCTTGCAAGTAGCCAAAAGGTTTATCCCAATGGCATTACAAATTCATGAAGGTCAGAACTTTGGATTTGGACGCCTCTTGTTAGCAGTACTATACGAATCGCTTGGTGAAGCATGCGATGACCTGAAGAAATCGAAGGATGGGTCTTCCTTCTTAGTATCTGGGCCTATGTGGCTTCTCCAGTTGTGGCTTAATGCCACTTTCGAACAAGAAATGGGATTAATAATCCCACAAGATTATGATGAAGAAGTTGCAAATCGCTCGATCGAAGGCCAGAGAGCACTTCGATTAACACCCAAGACCTTCGATCAAAACCCACAAAAGCTGTTCCTAAAGTACATGAGGATTTTTCTGAGCTTTGACAAGTTTCTTCCCCAACATGCTCCATTCATTAGTCGAGAGGTCGGCCCGGCCTGGTTCACTGACTATTTTCCTGCTGTCGATCCGGACAATGAAGAAGAAGTGAACGAAATATGGTCATTTTACTTGAATCCACAGATCCTGTCTTGTCGTACAGGTGTTCAATCGAACTATTTAGGCTTGGTTGGATACCAGCCTAATTTGGTTTCAAGACAATTTGGCCTCTCGCAAATCCGTCCTAAAAGCTTGTTCGAAGATCCTCGAGATGTTATAAGAGGAGCCAATCTTTCAGAAAAAACTTTCAAGAATTTTTTGAAGATTTCTCTAGATGAAAACTATAACCTGCATCCTTTTGAATTCAACCATTCCCACTTCTGTACCATAGGGTTTGTTACCTGGTGGGAGAAATATTATTCGGGCCGTTCAGTTGGAGACACTACTATCATGATCTCCAGACTTGAGAGTGGTTTTACACAACCAACGGTCGAGAATATCCGCTCAAACCTTCAAGCTCGAGGTACTAACTTTTGATTTTCTAAATTGATATGTATTTTTGCCTTTTCTAATATTCTTACTTTCAGGCAAAACAATCATGACAAAGAAAATTGTTGAAACGTCTCGAGCTGATGTGAGACCCAAGAAACCCACTGGGGTGAAGATCCAAGAATGGAAAAAAGAAGAGAAGGTAACTCTTCTGAACTTATCTTTTACTCTTAACGTCTTTGCCTCATATTTCTTTATTTTTCAGAGTAAAAAGAAAGATGATAGCACTGAGACTACCACGACCTCAAAACGCTCGAAGCGTGTGGTCATCGAATTAGACGAAGAGAAAGATGCAAGTTTTATTTCTAATGTCAATATTATAACTCTCTTTCAAGTCCATATTCTGACATTTCTTTACCATCATAACACAGGAAGAAGAGGAAAGACCTCTCATAAGAAAAAGAAAATCACCTGCGACTTCGACCAAATCTGCTGACCAAACAGAGGCAGGCAATTCCCAGGCTCAAATGCCTAAGAAGAAAAAGAAAGTGAAGCAGGTTGAGCCTGAACCTTCTGTGACTGTCGAGGGTGGCGAGCCAGCCAGGAAGAAAAAGAAAAAGACCAAGTCTTCAAAAGAACAAGGTGAGAATCAACCTGTTGACGTCCAACCACCTTCGACTGATGTTGACGGCACTGAAGCAGAAACTACTCCCTCTATTGCTGAGATGGGCAACCCTGTCGAGCAACCGGACTTACCACAAGAACAACCTACCGTCGAGGTATCATTCTTAATGTAATTTTAATCATAGCTTATACGAAACTATTTGTTAACCTTTTCCATGACAATTCGAATCAGGTACAAAATGTTTCTGTAGAAGAAATACCCTCATGTGCTCGAACCTCTCCTGCTCCTGAGACGGATGCAGTGAATGTTGAGGAACAGGGTGAAGGTCAAGGTATTCGATCCAGCAGTCCTCATGGATCGAGTCAGAAAAGTTCATCTGAAGAACACTTTTCCGATGAAGAAGCCATGCAAGAGGCTGAAGCTGGAGGTTCAGACATTTTCCCGGCGTCTTCGACATCTAAGCTTTCCGCTAGCATAGGGATCGCAGAGGATACATTTATTCAAATGCAAGACGAAGACCCTGCTGCAGCCCTTCGACTCCTGCTGAACACCAGTCAAGCCAACACCTCAAGTGAAAAAATTCCTGGTGCTTCGTCCTCATCTGATGCTGACATGACCTCTTCAGTACGCCAAGATTGCCTGCTTTTGAAGTTATCAATGGAATACGCACGGGCAGACGTACTTAAATCCATTGAAGAGAACCCCTCCGCTGCTTTTGGGCACTTGAACTTTTTGAAGAAATTGCACAACCCTCTCACTTCTGACGAGATTCTAGGCAAAGTTATCCAAATCGAGTCTATTATCAATCAATTTGCAAGTACTGTGCAGAAAAAGCGCGAAAATGACGCCAGACTGGATGCCCAGAAACAGGCACATATCCTTCTGCTCGAGAAAGCCCGAGCAGCTCAACAAGAAGTCGAACGTCTTACCAAAGAGGCAAAAGAAAGGTCTTCTGACGTCAAAGCCTGTGATGATAACATTTCCTCCTGGGAGGCAACTATTACGAATTTACTGTCTCAGGTCGATGATCTAAGGCAGAAAATTGTAACAGAGCAGGCCAAACGCAAGGAACTCCAGGAGAAGGACGCTAACTCGATTCAAAAACTGGTTGCTGAAAAAGGGAGGGAAGGCTTGAAGGCCTTTAGTGCATCTCAAGCGGTAGCAGATGAGGCGAGAGCTATGGAGAGTGCTGACCAGGTCTTGAGCAAAGAGATGGCCACCCTGAAGAAACTATATGAGGACTTAGTCATGCATTAGTAGAACTTATAATTTTCTTTATTTCGAATTCTGTGTTTCGATTCTACTTTTCGATGTAATATTGACACATGCCCTTTTGTGGCAATTTTACTGTTATCGCCATTTTTATGTTTCCATTACTTCTGTCTATTCTATGCTTATTTTAACTTCGAGCAGTGTTGGTTTATATTTTTTCAAATACTTACCATTTATGCTCAAAGTACGTTTCTGAGGGGTTAGCTCCTCTAACTCATAAGCACCATTTGAATAAATCTGAATTATTTTAAACGGTCCTTCCCAATTCGGGGACCATTTGCCCAAGACTCGATCCTTACTATCCATGGGCAGGATAACCTTCCAAACTAAATCTCCAACATTAAAAGTTTTTGACTTCACTTTCTTATTATAAGCTTTAGCAACTCTTTCTTTTTGTTTAGTCAAAACTTCTAATGCTCTTAATCTCTCCTCGTCTAAATCAACTAACTCATCTGACATCATTTTCCAATAATGGTCGATTAGAATGTCCATTTGTTTTTGTACTCTGGCTGATTGCAAATGTATTTCGACCGGAAGTACAGCATCGTGCCCATAAGTCAGTCGAAATGGGGTAGTATTAGTTGATTCCTTAGGAGAATTTCTACATGCCCATAGAACTTGATCTAACGTTTTATTCCAATTTCTTGGTTTTTGGGCAATGTGTTTTTTAACCAAGTTAATTATAATCTTATTGGCTGCTTCGACCTGACCATTTGCTTGCGCGTAATATGGTGTTGAGGTTAATAATCGAAAGCCAGTTTTTTGGGCAAATTCTTTCATTTTTCGTCCAGTAAAAACTGAACCTTGATCAGTGGTAATTGTTTCGGGAATACCAAACCTATAAATAATATAATTTTGAATGAAACTAATTACTGCTTCCTGATCAACATTTGGCAAAGGGACTGCTTCGATCCATTTTGTAAAGTAATCGATACCAACTATAATATAACGCTGGTTCTTAGAAGAAGCAGGCTTGATTTCACCAATTAAGTCCAAAGCCCATCCTCTGAAAGGCCAAGGTTTGATTATGGAGTGTAACTCACTAGCAGGTACATGCTGTATCCCTGCATGCTTTTGGCACTCCTGACAGCCTTTAGCAAATTCTATGCAGTCTTTCAACATCGAAGGCCAATACAAACCTTGCCGAAATAAAAGCCATTTCATTTTATGGCCTGCTTGATGTGATCCACAAGCCCCACTGTGAACATGGGAAACTGCCAAGTATGCTTCTGATTCACTTAGACATTTTAGCAATACTCCTTCTGCAGTCTTTTTAAACAAATCATTTCCCATAATCACGTAATTTAAAGCCCTATATTTGATCTTTCGAGCCACATTGCCTATTGGATTTTCCAAATATTCAATAATGGACTTTCTCCAATCATTATCTAACATATTGTCAATGGCCAAAATTTGAATTTTTTCCTGAAGATCATTCATACTTTCATCTTCATTATTTTGTGGTATACTTGCCCCCACAAGTTTTGGCATTGGCAATTTAGTGCTTAATGGCTCTGGTAACACCAGTTTATCTTTTATTTCGATCAACTGAGTTAACTTTTCCTTCGACATTTTGTATCCTGAAGCTATTTGGGCTAAATCATTTGCTTCTCGGTTTTCTTGTCGAGGTACATGCTCAATGTTAATATAATCGAAATGATTCAGAAGAGAACTTGCTATAACAAAATATTTTGCTAAATGTTCATTAACACATTTGTATTCTTGTGTTAATTGCCTCAACACTAATTCTGAATCACCTCTTATATTAACATTTCTTGCCCCCAGGCTAATTAAAATTTCAAGGCCTGTAATTAGAGCTTCATACTCAGCCTCATTATTAGAACAAAGCCCTTTGATTTTATATTTGAACTTAGTTGGAACTTTATTGGGGGATATTATTAAAACTCCAATTCCAGTTCCATGTTTGTGTTTCGATCCATCGAAATACAAAATCCAAGGCTCTGTATCGACATAATCTTGCGGCATCTCGATCAATGAATGATCTACAATAAAATCAGCCACAATCTGACCCTTAACAGATTTCAAAGGCTTGTACGTTAAAGAATATTCTGTTAATGCTAAAGCCCATTTTCCAATTCTACTGTGTAAAATCGGTTTGGACAACATGTGCTTAATAATATCATAATGAGAATACACATAAACATCAACAGGCTTTATATATTGCTTAAGTTTTGCACAAGAGAAATACAGACAAAGACAAAGTTTTTCTATGGCAGTATATCTAGTTTCTGCATCATTTAGTACACGACTAAGATAATAAATTGCATGTTCTATGCCATCATCATCTTCCTGAGCCAACATGCTACCAATGGTCTTGTCAGACGCAGCAATATACAACTTCATAGACTTGTTTCGACTAGGAGGCATTAACACAGGAGGCTTGATCAGATATTCTTTAATTTCATCGAAAGCCTTTTGATGCTCTTCATTCCATTTGAATGGTTCATCTTTCTTGAGTCGAAGTAATGGCGAAAAAATCTGAGCTTTGCCACTTAGATTCGAAATGAATCTCCTCAAGAAGTTGATTTTTCCTAGCAAAGACTGAAGCTGTTTTTTGGTCGAAGGAGGCTTCGTCTCAAGAATAGCCTTTGTCTTATTTTGATTTATCTCAATGCCTTTTTTATGCACCACAAAACCAAGGAAATCTCCTGCACGCACACAAAAAGCACACTTTAATGGATTCATTTTTAATCCATGTTTCCTCATTCGTTCGAAAGATTGCCTAAGATAATCCAAATGGCTATCTTCTGAGGAGGATTTGATGATTATATCATCAATATAAATTTGCATAAATGTGTCAATAAAATCATGAAACATGGAATTCATGGCCCTTTGATAAGTGGCCCCAGCATTTTTCAACCTAAAAGGCATAACCACCCATTCATAAGTGCCTAAAGCACCAGGGCATCGAAATGCTGTTTTCGACACATCATTTTCAGCAATAAATATTTGGTTATAACCAGAATAACCATCTAACATGCTTAAAAATTCGAAACCAGCTGCCGAATCTACCAACATTTCCGCTACTGGCATAGCATATTCATCTTTAGGTGTAGCATTATTTAAATCCCTAAAATCTATGCATACTCTAAGAGTTCCATTCTTTTTAATGACAGGGACTATATTTGCTAACCATTCGACATACCTGGCAGCCCTGATGAATTTACACCTCAGCAGCCTTTCGATCTCTTCCTTAATCTTGGACATGATTTCTGGTGCGAATCTTCTTGGTAGTTGTTTTACTGGTCTTTTTCCCTCCTTAATAGGTAACTTCATTTCGACCATTTTTCTGCTTAACCCAGGCATTTCGTGGTAATCCCAAGCAAAACAGTCTTTAAACTCTCTAAGAAGAGGCACCAGCTTTTCTTTTAAACTTGAGGTGATATTGGCACTGATATAAGTTGGCCTATTAATCGAGCCATCTCCAATATCGACCTCTTCCAAAGGATCTTGAGCCTGCATCTTTGACGCCTCACTTATGGGATTTTTCTCAAAACCCAGCGGCTCATCATCATAAATACAATCCAGTCTTCGATCCTTTGTTTCTTTGTTTTGATGATCTTCGATCTTGGCTTCAACTGCCATATTTTGTTGAGATTCAGCCTCAAAGGCCGTATTTAGTCTATTTTCGGCCATATAAGCCGTAATTCTGGCCCATGCAGTGGCCTCAGTCATATTAATCTTCATATGTATTCCACCCAGTTGGTGGAATGACTCCATCTTCAGAGGGAACAGCATCAATTTCCTCCCTCTCCCATATAAACCCATAGGTAGGATGGAGTTTGACAGAGTGGACAACATTGTCACTCGATTCGACAACAGCCTCCTTGTCACCACAAGGTGCTATGTTAGCCAACTTTTTGTCAAAGGTTTGTGCAGTAACATTATCGACCTCTGACTTATAGAAGCTTTGATCCGCCTCTATATTTTCTACAATCCCATCCTCCCTCCAGATAATGAGCTTCTGGTGAAGGGTGGATGGCACAGCCCCAACTCCATGAATCCACTCCCTTCCTAATAGCAAGTTAAAATTAGCCTTAGACTGTATCACCAGGAAAAGAGTTGGTCGAACTATACTGCCTACAGCAACATCTACTTGAATGGCTCCCAAAGAATAGCCAGTTTTACCCTCATAATTCGACAGCACAATGTTGTGGGCAGATAGATCAGTGTCATGTTTCCCGATCTTGTAGAGCATGGATCGGGGCATTAAGTTGACAGCCGCTCCTCCATCAATGAGCACTTTGTTGATTCCAACATTCTCAACTTTTGCTCTGATGAAAAGAGGTTTGAGATGATTTTTCATCTGAAAATCTGGCTTTTCGAAGTAAGCCAATTGCTCTTCCACACAGCCATTATTCATAACATAGTAACATACTGGCTTTGGGTCAGCCATATCAAAATGATCGAACTCGCTTTCGATCTCAGTAACTTCAGACTGGACATCATATTCAGATGGCAAGATAGATACCACACAGATGACATCGAAATCTGGCTCAGAATCCAGTAGATCCTCATCCTCCATCTTATCTTCATCCACTGGAGGCAGGAGTCTCTCCTTTACTGGCCTCCTAGATACTTCTTTATACTGGCCCGTTTGCAGATTCTGTTGAGCCAATTTCTTCTGACGCTGGAACCTGCGCCATTGGGTCCTCGTCATAGGATTCTTTCCTTTGTAATTGTTCCTATAAGAGTACCTATTGGCCTCCTGTGGGCCAATTTGCTTTGTTCCACTCGAACCACCTACTTCCATGGTCCCTTTGTTGAACCTTATGAGTCCCTGGTGCATCCATTTTTCGACCGGAACTGAACCAGGAGGAACGAAAGTATTCCTTCGACCAGACCTCTGATTAGTATTCGACTGCACCATAACTCTTTTGCCTTTATCGAAACGTTGGTTCTGCTTTGCCCCATTGTTAACAACTTGGTATTTCTTGAGGCCCTCAGTAGCCTCCTTATCACATACTGCACTGCAGCGAGGGCAGAGCATCACAATCTTGTTTTCGAGTTTGCATCTGTTCAAGAAATCAATTAAATCCTCCTCAGCCTGAGGATACACAACCTTCATTTGTTCGTTGTAATCCTCTTCAGATATGTCCTAAACTTGCACATGGGACACCTCCATTGTTTCGACCATCATTATTTCTTGGGGCTCCGCATAGAGAGTTTCAGCAGCTTTGGATGTTTCAGCATTTGCCTGAACAACCTTTGGTTTCTCACCAAATTTTAGCCTCCCTTCGTCGAGAGCCTTTTGAACCAAATCCCTGAAAAGAACACAACGTGAGGTTTTATGGCCAAGGAAATTATGAAATTTACAATAACCCCTTTTCTTCTGTTGTTCGATTGGGGGTACTTTCAAGCCCTTAGGAACAACAATCTGGCCATCTGTGACTAATAAATCAAATATTTCATCACATTTAGTTATGTCAAATGTATAAGTTTTAGACACAAATTTATCATTCTTAGGTTCAACAGGGTTTTTTCCATTGGAAGGTCTAAGGAGTTTACAAACATAAGGAGGTCCAGGTTTTAATTCTGCTAAATCAACCTCATTGTCTTCGATATCTTCATAAATAATATCGAACTCCTGGTCACTGTCATTGGTTTCGACATATGCAACCTTTTCCTTCTTGTGGAATTTAGAATTTCTAGCCTTTTCAGCCTTCAATCGTTCGAGTTGTCGAACTCTATCAGCCAATTGAGCCATATCCCTTAAATACTGGGTATCTAATTTCTTTCTAATCGAATAGTCTAGGCCACCAGCAGCCATTTCGACTAATTCATGTTCAGGGACTTGGGTGAAACACCTTGCCTTTAAGAGTCTGAATCTGTTCAAATAATCATCAATTGATTCAAGTGCCTTGCGTCGAACGCTGGCTAACTCTTTAAGGCTGATCTTAGACTGTCCCATATAAAATTGCTCATGGAAAATCCTTTCCAATTGGTTCCAATTATGTATGGAGTGAGGAGGAAGGGTTGTAAACCATGTAAAAGCATTCTTAGTCAAGGAACTAGGGAAAAATTTCATCCTTAAATTTTCATTATTAGCCAAATCCCCTGCCTCGACCAAATATCTAGCAATGTGTTCGACAGTGGACTCATTTGTCTCTCCTGCAAACTTAGTAAACTTAGGGATTTTCACACCCCTTGGTAATTCTGTCTGTAACACATACTCAGATAATGGAGACACAAAATTAGGCCTGTGTAAGCCTAAGTTCAAACCATTCTGCACTAAAATCGTTTCGACCATTTGGGCAAGGTTATTCTGCCTATCGAAACGGTTTTGTTGAATATTCCCTATTACTTCATCAGCATTTTGGTTTCTATTTACCAATACTATACCAGGGTTTGGTTCGACTTGTTGGACTGGTGGCTCTATGCGTGCCACTGGTTGTGGTGCTTGAGCCATTTGCATCCCTGGGTTGTTAGGCATCTGTATCTCTTGGACAGGCGCCTGTATCTGGATCTGTCGAATTCGTGGTTGTTGTATGGGCGGTGCCCCGAAAAAGTCAGCAATTCGACTTATTTGATTTGTTAACATTTGGTAACTGTCATTTGTATTTTGAATTAAGGGGTTAATAACAGTTCCTATTTGTTGTGTTAACATGTTAACCATATCATGGTTACTTTCATCCATTTGTTGTCTGAGTGACAAAACGGATGTATTGGTTAAATGTTGAGGAATTACCCTACCTTGATTGCCCGCTACAGATCCTGATGGGGAGGACATATTAAGATTCTCTATATTTGGTTGAGAGTTTTGCAGCCCTGCCATCAAAGATGTAGGCATGCCATATAGAGGGTTTTGAGGCGGTCGAAAGGGACTTCCACTGGGATTCCCTAAACTAGGGTTATTCCATGGGGCAAAAGCAGACGCTGACGTGGTCGAACTTGCCAACGTCATGTTGGTCATGGGAGAAGTTACCCCTGTCTGATTCATAACCGTCGAAGCGGTCGAACTTATCGTGCCAACAGTTTGGTCAGGAATTGCTCCTATGCCAGAATTTATATTGGCATTACTGAAAGATGTTTGCGTTGGTTGTCCCTCCATATTTGGTAGGTCATTGTTTCGATTACTTGGGGGTGGTCTAGCCATCCTTGTACGAGTTTTGAATTCTGTTAAGTGTGGAACAGATTTCCCACTTCTTAAATGCATACAAAATCAAAACAATTAAGAATGCAATAAACCAACTGCACTAAACAACTTTAATAATAATTTAAAACTAAAACACACAATTGACCAGTCCCACTGGGCGTGCCAATTTGTTTACACTGGAATTTGGTAAACAACCGCTAGTCTAAGTTAATTGCTTGCGAGACCAACTAGTGAATCTCAGGAGCATGTCAATTATGTGTTTGCTTTAAATGTCAAGTTTCTGATGTTCATCGTTGCAACAAACGCTTGATGGTTTTGAAGTTTGCAGAAAGTAAAATTGTTTAACAGAAATCGAAATGCTGGAAGTAACTAGGCAAGGAAAAGAAAATTGCAGAATGTAAAGGAGCAGTGAGTTCACTCGATCGAATGAACCATTTAAAAGGCAGAAATCATAAAGTGAAACGTAAATTGCATTCGAAATGTAAAGTTTACAGAAATTTAAAATGGTTCACAAACAAACATACATTCTCCTTGTGTACTCGTTTCTCTCTGCGCTGGGTACTTTGAGTGTATAAGGATTTGTATAAATGAATTGCGACCCCGAAATCTGACTAAAAACTGCTATATATAGACATTCGAAAATAAACTACCCTAACGGTCGAACACTATCCGAATGCCATGTGTCCTGCCACGTACATCTTACATGCACATAACTGCTCCTTAGAACGGTTATCCATCTTGCTCGAAGTCGAAGTTGATTTTGTGAAGTTTTGTCGGAAATTGTGCTAAGTCCAGAAATCTAGCTGCCTCGATTTCGACTCGAGTATACACCAGTTCGAATCGCCCAATGATTCGAAGTCCTCTTTCTTGTCTTAGCTTTGTACTTCGCAAATACTTCTTTGAACCTGGGAATACCTTCTTAAAGACTCTCCTCTCTTTTCGATTCGAGCAAGTCCTGACCAGACTCTTGCTCTGTAATACGCTTCGAAACTCGAGACGACATCTAATGCATACTTAGAGCATATTTTAGCTCGTCGAAAATATGGGCTAACAGGTATGTTCTTAATTTATTCTTTGAATGAAAGAGACATCTAGTTTTCAATAGTTATTGTTGATAGTGGAATATTGAAAATAAGTTTAAAAAACTTATGGAAACTTACAAGATAACTTCACATAATGATTCTAGTCAACAAATAAAATTGTTCCTAAGTTTGTGGGACTTAGAATTACAGAATTCAAGGATGTGAATTCTTTTTATCCGAATAAATGGCTTCACATGCACCAAGTTGTGAAAAATCAAGTCATTCAAATTCTATAGTAGTCTTTGTTGAAAAGAAAACATACTGAAATTTGATTTCTAGTAACAGATTTGAAGGAATGTAACAATTTTGCACCTTCTGATGAAAATATAAATTTGTATGTAAAATATGTAATTTTTGATCAATGAGATATATTCAATAAAGCATTTTGGAAAATGATTTCAATAAAACAATAAAATAAAGAGTTATTGAAAGATGAACAATTAAATGTAAAAGAAAGGGACATAGATAGAAGAAGGGGTCATAGGAAAAGAATGAGTCATATGAAATGAAGAAGTCATAGGCAAAACATGAGTCATCGAAAATAGAATTGGAGATGAGAAAAGCAATTGCATTGAAACAAAACATGGGTTATATCAAACATTTTTCTCAAGAAACCTATAGCCATTTCGATGAGCGGCGTGATTGGTGTTATAGAGATTGTGTAAGTGTTTCTAACCAAATGAAATGACTTTAGGACCTCCTATTTATAGATTTTCTAGTCTAACGGTCAAATTATATGATTTTGACACGTTTACATGGATTCCTAACTTCCTATCTACGATTTTGACACCTATCTTCGGAGTTTCGAATTTGATAACTACCAAAAACTAAACTATCTTCGTCAGCTTTTCAATGATGCCTCTGAGAAATAATTGCTAAAAATTGTTTTCAAGCTCTTCCTAGGAAATAATTGCCAAAAATCGTTCACAGATGCTTCTTTGATATTTGCTCCTCAAATCCTTTCACCTTAAAAATGTACTTGATGCTCAGTTTAAAAAGATTTTCAAAATCATCATAGTACCTTTCATCACTTAGTCGTTTTTTACTTCAAAGTTCATCACGTCTTCATAGGACATATTTTTTAGGAGACTACTTTTCGAGGATGACATATTTCAAAAAATTTCAATAATGAACAATTGTACCTTGAAAATACTTTGTTATGCCTTCTTCATAAAATAATTTAATCAAACTTTTCAGTAAGTCATTTTTTGATGTCTCATCGAAAATACCTTTTATGAATTTTACTTAGGACCCATAACAGTTATATTTATCTCAAATTGGATTTCTGTTTGCAAGATCTCAATGTGACTTCTAAGACCCCATCAATCCTATTCTTTGAATAAACCAGAGAAATTGAGATCGAAAGAGAAGTTGAAGTGATGCTATAGAAGAGGAAGTTCCTCTTTAGGAGCAACTCATCGAATTAGATCAAGGTAGCAAAACTGAATTGCGCATATTCTAGAGTTTTTTAAGAGTTCAACATTATGCCATTCGATAAGTATTTGGACCTAAAACTTTTTATTTCAGCTCAAACTTCTGAAGAAAAGGAAGATATGTGTGCTGGTGAAACTGAGCAACCAACAATGGAGGAAAAGGTCGAAGAAAGTGAAGATACTGACAACAACGCCTCTGAATCTTCAAAATGTCACGTTCCTTGAATAGAAGAACAATAGGAGGCAATCCAAAACAACTCTTCCCCTAACAAGATTGCAAGTGGAGGGGGTGATACTTAACTCCCATCTCGATTGAATCATTCACTTAATATCGAACAAAGTGCACCTATTCTTGCAACTTCCATAGCACAATCAAGGCCAAATGAAGGAGATCCCTCGAATATAGCTCACACCAGCAGTGAAGCAATTGCTTGAGTACAAGAGATCACAAAAAACCATTTCTCTTTACTCATATGTTTTTCAAGTGATTCCAACATTTCGAAGGGTTCTAACGCTAGTACTCCTAAACCAACTTTGAACCAAATTCTTGACCAATGAATTGCTGATTTTTGAAGGCTTTCCTATTCCCAATCTCTTGAGTTAAATTTGGAGATACTTGGCTATACTGAACAAGTTAATGCGGCAATTTGGACAGTGACAACTTTTTGACGAAGATCAACTCGATAAAGACCTGAATGATGAGATTGAAAAATTCTCAAATTTGTTGAATAAAGCATATAGGTTGAAATAAAGAAACAACACTGCCAAAGGGATTATCACACAAGCGAACTCAAACACTCAAAGTGGAATCCTTAAACTCGAGAAAAATAAAAAAAGTGTTAACAAAGCTCATGAAGATAATAAACAATTTGAGACTATCTTTGTTGATCTTTCGAAGAAAAAACATGATCTCAAAACTAAAATTCTTGAACTACAGAATTGATTAAAGATTCTCAAATCAGAGGAAAAGAATCTCAGGGCTTCCACAACTTCGAACACCAAATTGGAGAATGACATGATTGAAACTTCGAGGACGTTGGCTTTATCTATCAATGAGCAGATAAAAAAGAAAGAAAAAGCAGAACCGGACTTGGTTTCCATTACTAAAAAATGGCCAAGTTGTTTGCTGATCATGCAGCTATGCAAAAGGCTCATTTCCCTTGAAGGGTTTTTGTTATTAGTTTTGGATATCAGAGTCCTCTATTGTTTTGAGAGGCATTACATTATAATGTCTTTTTATTCGTTTTAAGTACTGAAGTCCTCAATTATTTTTTTCGAGGCATTTTCAACAATCTTTTTATTAATTGTTTAAGTGATGATTTTTATCTCATTTATACTTGGTTTCTATGGCTTTAGAAATTTGCCATTAATTGATGCAATACGTCTAGCAATAATAGGTTCTATAATCGAATAAGCAGTATTCAAAAAATCCTTTTTGATTTTGAATGGACCATCCAAATTAGGTGACCATTGGCCCAAACTTTTTTTTTTATTTCTTATCTATATGCCAAACCAAATTCCCTTGATTGAAGGTTTTCAATTTCACCTTTTCGTTTATAAAATCGGGTTATTATTTCTTTTTGTCTTATCATATTTTCCAAAGCAATCAAATGTTCTTCATCTAAATTAATTAAGTCGTTGAGCATCATATTCCAATAATCATGATTCGACAACTCACTTTGCTTTTGTAGTCAAACAAATTGTAAATTACCTCTACTGGTGACACTGGCTCACGACCATATAATGATTTAAAAAGTGTTAAACCGGTGACATCTTTAGGAGAATTTCTATATGCCCATAAAGCTTGACTTAGGATCTCATGCCAATTCTTTGGTTTATTACTAACATGCTTCTTGATCAAGTTTATTAACACCTTGTTAATTGCTTCGACTTGGTCATTGTCTTATGCATAGTAAGAAGTAGAAGTCAATAACTTAACATTCCTTGTTTCAGCACATTGAACCATATTTCGACTAGTAAACACAGTTCCATTATTTGTTATGGTAGTCTCAGGAATTCCAGACCTATGTATGATGTGTTCTTCAATGAAATCAATAATGTCATTTTGTTCCACATTTTTCAAAGGAATCGCTTTCACCCACTTGGTAAAATAGTCCACTGCAACTAGTATATATTTATGTTCTTTTGTATAAGGAAGGTGAATTTGGCCAATCAAATCCATTGTCCATCCTCAAAAAGGCCAAGACTTTAAAATGAATGCAATTCACTAATTGGAATTTGTTGTATAGGACCATGTTTTTGGCATTCTTCACAAGATTTTTCATAATCAATACAATCTTTCAAAATGGTTGACCAATGAACACCTAACTGAAACAAGGTCTACTTCATCTTTTCACCAGCTTGATGAGATCCACAAATCCTTTCATGCACTCAAGCTAAAGCAACATAAGCTTCTGCTTTGCTTAAGCATCGAAGCAGTGTCCTTCAACACCTCTTTTGAATAAATCATCACCTAGAATCACATAATTGACAACTCTATCAATTGTCGATTGAGGATTCTTCAAGTATTCAAATAAAAGTTTACGCCAATCATCTAAAGACAAAGTACCAATGTTGAGAACCGCATATTCATCAAGTAACTTATCTTTTATTTAAATTTCTCTTTAGATATCCTATATCTTGAAGCTATTTGAGCTAACTCATTTGCTCTAACATTTCAATCTCTATGCACATGTTTGAAAGCAATGTCATTAAATCTCTTTACAAATCTACATGCTCGAGTAAAATATTTCATTAAATTAGAACTTATGCATTTGTATTTTTGAACAACTTTATTAATAACCAATTTAGAATCCCCTCGAACTATAACATCTCTTGCCCCAAGTTTATCAAAGTTTCTAAACCTATTATCAAAGCTTCATATTTCACTTAAGTGTTTGAACAAATAGGTTTAACTTCATATAATAACTCAGTAGTCAGGATAAATGATTAAAATTCCTACTCCTGATCCTTCCTTAGTTCGAGAACCATCAAAATATAACATCCATGGCTTTATGCTGACATACATTTCTTCAATTTCCATAAATGTATGGTCTACCATAAAATCAACAACAACTTGACCTTTGATAGATTTCAAAGGTTCAAATATTAAAGAGAACTTAGTTAGAGCTAGAGACCATTTACCAATTTGATTATTCATATAGGCTTCGATAACATGAACTTTGTTATATTGTTATTGGAAAGTACCAATACATCATGAGGTTTCATCTAATACTTAAGTTTACAACAAGAAATATAAACATAAACATAATTTCTCGATGGGACTATACTAGTCTCTGCATCATTCAAAATTCGACTAAGATAGTAAATTGCATATTGAATTTCATTTTCATCCTCTTGGGCGAGCATACTAACAATAGTTAAATCAAACGCTGAAATATATAAATTTAAAGTTTTCACATTAGTGGAACCATGACAGGAGGGTTGACCAAAGAAGCTTTAATATTTCAAATGCTTCTTGATGTTCTTTTTCCCATTTAAAATTAGCTTCATTCTTCAATCAAAGTATAAGAGAAAATATTTGAGTTTTTCCTGAAAATTAGATATAAATCGTCAAAGGAAATTTACTTTACCTAACAAAGATGGAAGTCGTTTCTTATTTTTAAGCGGATAAGTTTTTATTATTGCCTTAGCTTTTTTCTTGTCAATTTCAATTCCTTTCTAATGTATGAAAAATCCATGGAATTCACCTTCAGAAACACCAAATGTACATTTGATAGGATTCATTTTCAATCCATGTTTTCTGATTCTTTTGAATGATGTTCTTAAGTGATTCAAATGATTTCTCTTCACTTTTGATTTCACAACAATATCATCTATGTATACTTGCATATAATCTCCTATTAAGTCATGGAATATTAAATTCATGTCTCTTTGATAAGTCGCACATGCATTTTTCAAGCCAAAAGACATTAATGCATATTCATAAGTGCATAAGGCACTAGGACATCAAAAAGTTGTTTCTGATATATCCAATTCAGTAATATAAATTTGGTTATAACCATAGTAACCATATAATAAACTAAGTGTTTCATTCATTGTCGTTGAATCAACTAACATATCAGCAACTGGCACAAGACACTTGGTCTCCTCAAGCTTCCAACAACAACTTTCAGTGTAAATGCATTCTTGGTGAGGGATATAGGAAAATACTTTATTCTCAAATATTCATTCATAACCATATCTCCACATTCCATCTGATTACCTAGCTATGTGTTCAGTAGTTGATTCCCATATTTCCCTAGAAAACTTAGAAAATTTAGGGATCTTGTATCCCCTAAGAAATTTAGTGTGCAATATAAAATCATGGAAAACTGACACAAAGTATGACTAATTCATATAATCCATGTTAAGAAGAAAGTGAGAGAAGCAAAGATATTTTGAATATGTCTTTCTAGGTTAATCTTCCACCCAGTAGATTGATTTATTCATAATCAGAATTATTACATGGATAATAAATAAATAATTTCTTTTCAAGAAAACAATTAAAATATCACAACTTCCTAAGATACATTGAATCCAACTAACTATTAACTAAGCTACTTGAAAGGAAATTATCATTAAATGCTCATTTTTCCAAAACTCCCCCTCAAGGTGGAGAATAGATGTTATCCATCCCCAGCTTACATATTATTCTATCAAAATTTGGAGTGTGTAATCCTTTGGTGAGAATATCTACAATTTGACCTTGTGAAGGCACATATGAAGTACAAATCAAACCATTATCTAACATTTCCTTGATAAAATGTCTATCCACTTCAATGTGTTTTGTTTCACCATGATGCACAGGATTATAGGCTATGTTGATTGCTGACTTCTTATCACAGTAGAGCTTCATAGGTCCCTCCCATTTAATCTTCAAATCTTTTAAGATAATTTTTAACCAAAGCAATTCACAAATACCTTGTGCCATAGCCCAAAATTTAGCTTCAACACTAGATCATGCTACAACATCTTGTTCTTTACTTCTCCAAGTTACCAATTTTCCCCAAAGAAAGGTACAATACCTAGAAGTGGATCTCCTACCAATTATTGATCCTACGTAGTTAGCATCCGCATAAGCTTCAAGGATTGTATTCCCATTTCTTTTG
The DNA here is from genome assembly GCF_000004515.6 of Glycine max. Lineage (NCBI taxonomy): Eukaryota > Viridiplantae > Streptophyta > Magnoliopsida > Fabales > Fabaceae > Glycine > Glycine max. The sequence continues at coordinate 44,833,687 of NC_038250.2, forward strand.
TACAAAATTCATCTTCCTGGTGTCCCCTTAAGGTAATGGAGAATTGTATAGGTAGCTTGTAAGTGGACTTCTCTTGGACAGTGCATAAATTGGCTCACCAAACTAACAACAAAAGTAATATTAGGCCTTGTGTGAGACAAGTCAATCAATTTTCCAACTAGACGTTGATGCATCTCCTTATCCACTTATGCATTGTCATCTTAATTAGCCAATTTAATGTTTGAATCCATGAGAGTACTTAGAGAAGCTATCATACATGTCTCCTTCAGCAAATTTGTGACATATTTTTGCCGGAATATGAAAATACCCTTCTTGGAGTGGGACACTTCAATTCCCAAAAAATATTTCAGCCTTCCAAGAGTTTTCATCTCAAACTCCTTTTCTAGATGTTGACTTAAGAGTCATTGTTCCTTCTAATCATCACTAGTAACAATGATATCATCCACATACACTAACAATATAGTCATTCTTCTTGAGGTCGAGTGTTTGATGAATAAAGTGTGGTATCCTAAGGCTATCATGACCTTAGTCAATCTCCCAAACCATGCTCGAGGGGAATGTTTTAACCCATATAAAGCATTTTTTAATCGACAAACATAATTGGCAACACCTTCATATCCAGGTGGAACCTCCATATAGATTTCTTCCTCAAGCTCCCCATGCAAGAAATCATTCTTTACATCAAACTTCTGTAATCCCCAGCCATAATTCACAATAAGAGATAATATTACTCGAAGTGTATCCGTCTTTGAAATAGGGGAAACAGTCTTTTGAGTAATCTATTCCATAGGTTTGTGTCGAACCCTAAGACCAATCTCGTCTTGTACCTCTCAATCGACCCATCAGCCCTATATTTTACTGTATACACCCACTTGCAATCCAGTGGTTTCTTTCCTATTGGCAAAGAAACCAACTCCCATGTTTTGTTCTTCTGCAATGCTTCAATTTTTGTATCTATGGCTTGCTTCCAATTTTTATCAGATAATGCCACAAAAATATTAGTGGGAATTGAGATAAAGTTTAGGTTTGCAAGAAAGGTTTTATGGGTTGGAGAAAATTTATGAAATGAGATGTAATTTGAGAGAGGGTAGAAAGGCTTTTTAGTGTATGTTCTGGTTCCTTTTCTAAAGGCAATGGGAAGATAAAGGTCACCATTATGTTTTAAATTTTCCGTTTCATTTGGAGAAGCTAAAAGATTATCATTCAAAATTGGAAAATTAGAGTTAGTTACTTAATCTACAGGAGTTTGATTGACCTTTTGGCCTGTGTTGATTTAGAAATGTTCTTTGATCTTATTGCGTAAACCAGATTCTTCCCAAACCTTGAATCATTTTCAAGTCTGGTGGGTGCATGCTTGTTGGATTCATTTTGGGCTAATGTTTCTTGCTCATATTTTCGCGTAAGATCACAAGAATTTAACTCAAGAGTGGCAAAAACAAGTGTATCGAAATTATTCTCCTTATCTTCCCAAAGACTCCCCCATGAAGATATGGACGATTGAAATAATTTTGATTCTCATGAAAGGTGACATCCCGAGACACAATGAATTTCTTAGAAGTAGGATGGAAACACTTGTACCCTTTTTGAGTATAGGAGTAGCAAACAAAGACACACTTAAGAGCTCTAGGATCAAGTTTACCCCTGTCTTGACCATGAACATGGACAAATGAGACACACCCAAAGACTTTTGGGGGATGTTTACTGGAAATAAATAAGTTAGGATAGAAGGAAGGAAGTACTTCCATAGGATTCTTATATCCCAAGATTTTTTAGGGTAATTTATTGATAAGATAAGTAGCTATGAGAACAACCTGCCCCCAAAAACTTTTTGGAACATTTTTTTGAAACAACAATGCCCTAGTTTGATCTAATAGGTGCCTGTTTTTTCTTTCTGCAATGTTATTTTGTTGTGGTGTTCGGACACAAGAAGACTCATGAATGACTCTTTCGTTTTGGCCAAAAAGAGTAATGACTTGATTGAAATACTCATTCGCATTGTATGACCTTAGTTTCTTTATGGATACACCAAATTGAGTCTCAATCAATGAGATGAATTTTTGAAAGACATTGCTTACTCCAGATTTGTGTTTAAGAAGGAAACCCAAGTCACTTGTGTATAGTGATAATTGATATGCTTACGTAATTTACATATTTAAATCACATAACAATTATCTCATTTTTCTCTCCTTTATTGCTTTTTTTGTGTTAGAACATTAGGAATTTAGCTTCTTCTGAGTTTTTGTCCAATAAATGCTAAAGTTATCTAATTTATAGTGTTTTGGAGTGTATTTTTTTGTACAATTATACAGTAGAAGGCCTGGAAGATGATTGAAGAATTGGAGCAGCTTGCTTAGCGCATCAACGACGGCTTAGCACGAGGAGCCAACTTTGAGAGTAGGCTTAGCGCGCATCTGGGGCTTAGCCAACATCTGGCAGCTTAGCCAGCATTTGGCGACTTAGCGCGCATCTGCGGCTTAGCGCACAATCACTTATGCTTGCGGCTTAGCGAGCACATGCCGGCTTAGCGCACGGTCAATATCGCACAACACGATTGTGCTATGTTTTAAAGGGAAAAGAAGGGGAAAGTCAGGCAGTTCTTTCGGGGGACCTAGAGGAAGCTAGGGCACGGGAGAAGAGAGAAAACCCACTCACTTGGGGACCCTTTCCTCCATTTTCTTCCAATTTCTTCCACACCTCTTGCTTTCTTTTTGTATTAGTAAGCCTCTCATGACAATGAGAGGCTAAACCACCCATTGTTGGGAGCTCAACTACCAAACACTCTTGATGTAATGATTCTCTACTATCTATTTGAAGTTATTTTTATGTGTTCATTGCTTTTATCTGCATTTAATTCTTGCATGCTTTTGGTATGATCACCCACTTGTGTGTAAAGTTAGGGTTTTTAACATTGAAAAATGTTTTGAATCCTTAAAATTGGATAGAGCAGGGCTAGATAACTGTATGTCTAGACACGGAGTGCTGGGATTTAGTTTTTAATATGCTGTAATCGTAATGCAATTCGTTTAGGCTAAGTTCGATGAGGAATCCTAGAACAAGGTTTAAATAGAATTAGTCCATTCACGCGAGGAAACGATGTTTAGTGTATTTGCTCTCGGCATAGAACACTAGAACAACGTTAAATAGTGAAAAACACTTTATGTTCCATCAAGAGTGGTTTCGGTAGGTTGAGTCTCAACATGTTCCATAATTCTACTTCAACCGACAACTCACCCCCTAAGTGTTTGTATTCTATCTCTTTAATGTGCTCTGCTTAATTATCTTCATTTATGTCAAATTTTATATTTCGTATCATTATTTGACCAAAATCAATTTTAGTTCATTGATTGCTTAAAATTGGTTATATACAAACTCTGAGTACAGTCAAAGTCTCTGTGGATATGATACTCGGTCTTACCATTTTATGCTACTTGTACGACTCGATACACTTGCCGATCATCTAAACATATAGTCATCAATAAAAGTCACAAACCAGCAAGCCCCTGACACATTTTGAATAGGAGATGGCCCCCAAACATTGATATGAACAAGGTAAAAATGAAATGTACTCTTTTTATTACTTGATGGAAATGGTACACACTTGTGTTTTGTAATTTCACATACATTGCATTGAAGGGATTCATTTTTTATGCCAGAAAATAGAGAAGGAAACATAACTTTAATGATTTCAAAAGAGGGATGTCCTAGTTGATGATGAAAAAGTAGAATTTTCTATTTTTTTAACAATTAAGACTCTAACATGAATGAATGAGATTGGTTTTCTTCTAAAACTGGTACACAAGACTCTTCAAGAAGATAAAGGTCATTTCTTTCTCTAGCACGTCTAATCGTCCTCCCTAATTCCTTACCCTGGAATGCACAACAATGGTCATAAAAAATAATAATACATTTTTTAGGGTTATGAAGGGATTTATTTATAAGTTTCTGAACAAAGACCATATTCATGGACCACTTTTGGACATGCAAAACATTTTTTAGGGTTATGAAGGAATTTATTTGGATATTTCCTATACCAACTATAATTACAAGAATGACATAAGCAGTTGTTATTTTCTTATTGCTAGGACGTGACGAATAATAAGAGGAGAATTATTTAAATGAAGGATTCATATGGTTAGTGGCTCCAAAATCTAAAACCCAAAGGGACAAAAGTGTTTTTTGAGACATTAAATCCAAATGAAAGAGGAAGCATACCTGAATATGTCAATGTACAAGTACCTGATGGTTTTTCAAGGCTGCTAAAAAAGGCTCTCATTCTTTCTATTTCTTCCTGACTAAGGCTAGTAGATTCCAATAAGCTAGAAGAGTTTGCCTTTTCTTCATTCTTTTCAGCCACATAGACTTGTCCACTTCTTCAAGATACTCCTCCAGATGTTCCTCCTTTTTGTCCCAATTCTCGATTGGTAGGTTTATCACGTAATTTCCAGCAATTCTCCTGCGTATGTCATGCCTTATTATAATAAGTGCACCACAAATAAACTTTCTTTTCCTGGCCATTTTTGGATTTTCCAGCAATCATAGATGAGTTTTCAACAACCGGAGAAGCAAGCATCAAATTCCTTCTACTTTCCTCACTTTGTATAATAGCACCCACTTCATTAAAGCTTGGAACTTCTGGTTTTCCAAGTATTTGAACCCTGATTAAATTTAGGATTTAACCCTACAAAAAAAATCATAAACCATGTCTTGTTCAATAGTTTCCTTCAGAACAGTAGCATCTTCAACAAAATTAGTCTTAATTACCTTGTAATAATCTAATTCCATCCAAAAAGACTTTAAATGGTTAGCATATTCAGTAACAAATTTGTTTCCATATTTTCCAGCTAATGTTTTCACCTTTACATCATAGACCTAAGTAGCATCTTTAACTTTAGAATAAGTTTGTTCTATTGCGTCCCAAATTTATTTTGATGTGTTGAGAAACATAATGGCAACACTAATCTCAAGATTCATAGAATTCCATAACCAAGCAATTATCAATGAATATTCCTTATCCCATGTTGTAAATTTTGGGTCTCCCTCCTCTGGTCCAGCACCAGTCAAGTGGTTGATTTTCCCTTTTCCTTTCAAAGTTTGAAAAATAAGTTGTGACCACTTCAAATAACTTTTTCCATTCAATCTAAAAGCGGACTGAATGCTCTACAAATCACCATACTGGTTATTTTGAGGTGGATGCACAACCTCCTCCTCTGTACTTGAAAGCAATAGGAAAAATTGTTGGAAAATTGAGTTTGTAGAAAGTCATCGAAATTCTAATAGTCGTCAAAATTTTGATAGTCACCAGAAAGTCATTGGAATTCTGATAGTTGCCGAAAAAGTCATCAGAATTCTGACAGTTGCCAAAAAGTTTGACAGCTTCAAGAGCCCAGTCAATCTTGCTAAATAACCCTTTTGTGCGGAAGCTGAGCCCCCTATGGGAGCTCTGATACCATCTTAGAATGTGAGTTTGAGCTTAACTCAATCCTAAAAGCTAGCTCTAATACCATGTTAAGAAGAAAGTGAGAGAAAAAAAGCTATTTTGGATATGCCTTTCTGGGTTAATCTTTCACCCAGTAGATTAATTTATTTATAACCAAAATGATTACATGGATAATATAACTAATTCTGTTTCCAAGAGAACAATTAAAATATCTTAACTTCCTAAGATACCTTGAACCCAACTAACTATTAACTAAGCTACTTGAAAGGAAATTATCATTATATGCTTTTATTTCCAACAACCCATTTCGAAGCCATGTTGATTAAGTACTTGCTCAACTACCTGATTTATGTATGAAGGATATTGTTGATTGTTTGGTTTCCCATTATTGTTATTATTATGGTTATGGTTACATTTATTGGGTTCCCCCCTCATATCCTCCCATCATTGCATTCTCTTGAAGCCTATGCAGAAACAAATCTGCATCCTGATCTCGATTTACCAATAAACTGAACCTCTTGTATCATATTGTTATTTTGATCATTGTTATTGACAATTCTCCCCAAGTGTTATAGAATTTTGTGTAGAATTCATATTCTAAGGATGTACTCGGGGGATAGTCATAGCATCCCCTATTTGAATCATTTGTTCAACCAATAATCAAAAACTATCATTCATCATTTGGACTAATGGATTCAATAGTCATTATTTGTTGCGATAACATGTTCGCCATATCATGGTTACTATGGTCCATTTATTGTCTTAAGGCTATTAAATTATTGTTCAAAATCTATGCAGATAAGGGTTCACTTTCTTCATTCCTACCTGAACCTTGTATTTTTTCTGACCCATTGTGATAAGCATTTCCCTGGTTATTTGGTTTTGATTTCTATTCTAAGAAGTAATTGAATTTTTCCCATATTTCCATTAAAAGTTTGAGAAGAATCTAACCTTTGGGGTCTTCAATTAGGCATGCCCTATGGATACCTCAAATTAAGAGGAGTTCCATTATTATTGTTATTGAATGTTTGACCTCCTTGGTATGAAGTTCCTGGCCCCATTGTGGGCATAGTGATAAATGGAGAGATTTGTTCTAATCTTGTATTCGACACTAAATTTACATTGGAATATAATAGCATAGAAGTAGTGCTCATCATATTCGACACTGGTGTAGAAGTTGTCATACTTGATATAAGAATTGGTGTTGTAGCATTTGATGCATTTGTCGATGTCATTACATTTGATCTGTTGATTGACACCATTGCATTCGATGCATTTGTCATAGGAGCGGTTGTTGTTGCACTACTAACTTACACCACCGCTATGCTCAAATCTCCATTATTATTATTGTTATTGCTCATTGATAAAAAAATCAGTCGATTTGTTTGAATCCCTATTTTGATTGGTAGACATAATTCTATCACTTCTTAATCTCATAAATTGTCTTCCTTTACACTAGTTTATCTTGTGAAATGGTACCACAATCCCACCAAGTGTGCCAATTTGTTTATGGTGGAAATTTATTTTGATAATCGAAAGTAAATAAATTGATATTTCACTCTTGATTCTAATTAACCACAAACAACTTCTTTTATTTAGTGACACAAAATCGCAATTACAAGTTCTTTTTGGTTAAACTAGTAGTTAATATGACTTTCAACTAAAGAAAATATGAGATAAGTCAAACAAACATAAACTCTTTTGACATAATCATGTATTATTATAAAAAAAATACTGATTTTGATTATTAGAATTTGTAACAAGAATGGTTTTCAATAATCAATAAATTAACATATTATAGATCGAAAAGACATTTTTTATCAATATCACAAAAGTTATTTTCTAGTAAGTTTATATTTTTTTTATAATATAAATGTTTTTCTAAAACAAGTAAATGTAATTAAATTCGATTAAAGAAAATAAAGTTGTAATGAAATTAGATCAAAAGACTTGTATATAAAATGCTTTGAAAGTAAATCAAATTAAAATACAAGATGATGCAACAGTTGTAGAAAAGTAAAGTGTTGATGAAATGTAAATTGAATTGAAATGCAAGACGGAGTAAAGGTTGCAAAAAAGTAAACAATGAACAAGTATGAGTTTAGAGAAGAAATTGAGATTAGAAGTATAGAGTTTAGAGAAGAAATGTGGAAGAAGAGAATTGCATGAAACGTAAATTGATCAAAGTAAATGACAAAAATTATAGATTGCATCAAAGTATGGGTTCGAACATATACTTTGTCTTGGTAATCGGTGGTCATTTTTCTTATACAGCGTGTTGGTGTAAATTAAAAGTTTCTATATCATCTTTGTAACCAAGGAAAAATGTCTATTATTGTGCTTATTTATAGTTTAGTTGGACTCAACGATCGGTTTACAAGATTCGTATAAGTGTACAACTTATTCAAATTAACTATATAAGATATTGGCTCCTATATCTTTGCGCTCTTTGCTGGAAAACTGTCAATAACCGTCTTTATATATTTGATCGAAACAAGATGCCTTTAATGATCATTCCTTTACTCTTTTTGAGGAACGTATGACTCCAATAATTTGTCTTCGGAGATCATCTTCATCTTCTAAGTTCGGCCTTCTGGATTTGTCATTAAACAAAATCAATTTATATCCTTTTCGATGGTCATTCAAACATAACCTCGGTATCGTGTATTTTATTCCATTCAATTCCAATACTTAATAAATTTTACTTACACTCTCAACTGTAGAAAAATCTGGATCATTAGATTAATTTAAAGGTCTAAAAAGAGGGAAAAGCCACCATGACCAAAAGTCTCGGAATCCTTCTAAATTCAATGCTTTGGTTATGCTTTTAGATAAGTACAACTTCAGCATGGGTACAACTTGTGCTGGTTCCTTCTTTGTGCAGCTTTCCTTGTTAGTGTAGGGAAGTGCCGCAGACCATTTTTTTGTTTTTTGTTTTTTATGCAAAGGAATTAGGCTCTTTTACATTTAGTCCAAATACATTATTGGCTTGTAGGTATTTGTATTATGAGAGCCACTTGGCATACCGCATAGTACATGTGCCAGGTTGAGCTCCTTTTAATTAATAAAACTTATTTTTCCTATCAAAAACAAAATGTAAAGTCTCAGTCTTTGAATTCATTATGAGTTCCCAATAATACCTAGAAAAATTTATTTGGTAGACCATGCCACTTATGAATTAATCTACTCCACATATAATACTATAGTTTGAATTGGTAGTATCTATATAAATCCCCGCATACCACGAAATAATTGATATGTTTTACCCAACTTGCTCCATTCTATCACGCCCAAACCCATAAAGAGAAGAAATTAAAGATGTTTAGCATTAAGGAATTAGTTGAATCGAATTGTCTGAAGTCTGTTCCCTCCAACTACTTTTGCCTTAAAAACCCCGAAGATTCCATATTGTATTATGAAGCTGATAATATTCCAACCATTGATTTTTCCCAACTCACCTCTTCAAATCTCAATGAACGCTCCAAGGGAATCCAACAACTAGGCAATGCTTGTCGCGATTGGGGTTTCTTCAAGGTATAAATATTTCTTTTTTTGTTGTGTTGTCTTCATGGTATAAATATAATAACCTCAAACTTTATATTATGCATGTGTTTACATGCTTTCGTTAACTTCTCCAAGTGCATATTGAGTTTACTTCCGCATGCAATATTCATGCGTAACTCTTGAACTACTTTATTTAGCTAATAAGTCACGGTGTGTCGGAGGCACTAATAAGGTATAAGATGCTTATTTACATTTTTCCGGAACATATATATTGTTATATTTTTTTATTCCAAAATTTTCAATCGGGATTGCAAAAATTTGTCCCGGAGCACCGAATCTAGAACAAATAACACTTTCAAATTAGGTTACAAATTTTAAAAAATTGTTCCGGATCCTCTAATTCGGATCAGACTACCCTTAAAAACAGAAACTGCAAAACGATCTATATGTTTAAACACAAGCATTCAAATAAATTCAAAAATTATAACTATAATTTAGTTTGATTTTCAATATTTTGTGCAATTTTTTTGTTTTTACTTTAAATTGGTTTAAACCCTCAGTATTATTGATGCATTGGATGCAATTTGTTGCGGTGATGAGGATAATTGATTGGATAAGATTTAAATTGGAATTGATACGTGGTGCGGTGATAAGATTTGATGATGAGTTAATTGCATTGAATTTGAATTGGGGGATTGGTGGCGTCTCTTTGTGTGGTAACACTAAGGCATGACAATTAAATTTGTACTTGTGGTATTTGTATGAATTCATCTCCATTCTAATGAGAAGTATTCGAGTTCATCGTTACAAGTTCAAATTTAAGAATTATCCGACATTTTTTAATTGGATCAGGATGAGAATGTCATTACCATCTTCTATTTACCTATCTTATATTTACTTAATCCTCATTCCATTATTTATTATTCTTAATTTTATTTTAGAATTTTTATATAATTTAATATTTATTTATAGATGATTTTTATAGACAAATGTGTTATAATAAATTTTTGATATATAAGTAGTTAAAAATAAATGTGTAATAATTAATTTATTTTTTCTAAAATCAGATATTTAATATAATTTTTTTTAAAAAAAGAAAACTTTTTATAAATATGAACTAGAAACGAAATATCCGGTATTCAACGCATATTGGATGAAATAATACATTTTAACTGGAAAAGGTACAAAAAGATATTGAGGAGTCAAAATCAGAAATTAAGAAGATAATACCCATCACTCCTTTGCCGTGTCTAGCAACACCAAATGTGGGGGTGAGGGTGCACGAGAAAGATCAGTAGACCACGTCTTGTACATTAGTCCAGATCCATTGTTTGCTTGTATCTGTGCTATGAGAACTACTTGGAATAACATTAGCATGTGCCAAGTTATTATTTATTTATTTGCTAAAGTATACTTAAGTCTTTTATTTTATTTTTAAAATATATTATAGTCATTTAACTTTTAAAAAAGTTATTTTTTTTTATCTTTTATCCTTTAAATTTGAATCAATTGTTCTTTTTAAAATTGTTTTCCTTGTTGACTTGAGAATAAATTTGTCTCATTAGATTTCACTACATGAAAATTACATAAAACACAGTTTGTTATAGACAACAAAGAATCATAAAATGATGAAAATCATGTGAAAAGTAAATTTAACAAGTCAAAAATTAAAAAATCTAATATCATTTTTTGTTGTTGGTGATACTCTCATGTTCATTGTGTCTATGAATATTTTTTTTGTTCAAACATAGTTGAATAACATAATTTCATTTAAGGAAATATAATCGAACAAATTTTAGGTCTTAAATATATAAAAAAAAATAGTTCAAAATCATGTGCAAAAATAAAAAAATAATTACTATTTCGAAAGAGTTACATTGATTTAAATTTAAAAGATAAAAAATCAAAATAAATTTTAAAGTTAAGATAAAAAGAACTGTAATTTAGCCTTATTAATAAAAGTTCTTCTACCTATCAAAAACAAAATGTAAAGTCTTAGTCTTTGAAATCCTTACGTCCAAGTATACATGTGTTTTTTACAAGAATATCTAGAAAATGTTATTTCGTATAACGATTTCTAGATGTTATTTCTACGCGTAGACTAGGCCACTTCCGAATTAATCTACATCCACATATAATACTATAGTTTGGTTTCTTTAGCTAAAGCTTTGAATCGTAGTATCTATATAAAGCCCCGCGTACCACACATATTTCACCCAACTTGCTCCATTCTATCACCCAAACCCAGAAAGAGAAGAAATTAATTAAAGATGCTTAGTGTTAAGGAATTAGTTGAATCCAATTGTCTGAGGTCTGTACCCTCTAACTACATTTGCCTTAAAAATCCCGAAGATTCCATATTATATGTAACAGAGAACATTCCAACCATTGATTTTTCCCAATTCACCTCTTCCAATCCCAATTAACGCTCCGAGGCAATCCAACAACTAGGCGATGATAAAATGTGATAAAAAGAAAAAGATAGGGAGAAAAAAGAATTATTGATTAAGTATTAATTTTTTTTTTATCAAAATATAATTATTTCTAATACTTTTTATTTTTTTCTTTCTATTACATTATAAATTTTATCACATTTTTTTTCTTTCTTTACTCTACTTCATATTATGCATTTTTTTTATAAAGTCTTGATATTTAGACATTCTTAAAATTTCATCACTCAATAAATCTTTATTTTTTTTCTATCTTACTTTTCTTATCACATCATAATACCTATTATATATACATTTTTTCTCTTTTCTATATCTTTAATTATCTCTCTACTGTAATAGCATTTGGGTGCTCATTAATCTTTTTCTTTTTTTATATGCTTATTATGTTAAATACTACTGTACATGCATATATTGGAGTTTCCTTCAGCATGCCATGCATGCATGTAACTTTTGTTGTCTCGTTAACTTTGAACTGCTTTATACAGCTAATTAATCACGGTGTGTCGGAGACACTAATGGATAAGATGCTTAGGGCAAGCCAGAGGTTTTTTGACCTGAGTGAGGAAGAAAAAAGGGAGTACGCAGGAGGGAAGGTACTTGATCCAATAAGATATGGGACAAGCTTCAATCTCATGGTGGACAAGGCGCTTTTCTGGAGAGATTATCTCAAATGTCATGTTCACCCTCACTTTAATGTTCCTTCCAAACCCCATGGTTTTAGGTACCATATATTCTCATTTATTCTTTTATTTTGTGCTTTCTCCTATTAATTATTCTTTTTCAAACCTTTCAGCCGTGACTGGTGGGTCCAAACTAAATGTTGATGTGTGTGTGAGGTTTCTTTTGTTTTGGCACCAAAGAACCATGCATGGTACTTCTTTCCGTCTATAATATATATTTATCTAGCTTTACTATATACACTTGTCTACATGTATCTATATGGATTTGGTTTTTCTGTTGTCCTTTTCTAAGCTGTCACTATGTTGTTCATTTAAAATGACGTTGCATAACAATTATATTAATATTTAATTGTGATTCTATTTTAAAAATTATGAAAATAATATCGTTTCAAAGGAGTAGTATAGAGACAGCCTAAAAAGGAAAAGGAAAGAAGTCAAGTTGTATTTATATAACTTAATAAGAAGTTTGCCTTGCTATAAAATTAATGGGCCATTCCAATCTTCCGTTATAGATTTCATTGTCATGTCACACTATTTCCAATTATATGCTACATATTTCTAATCTCAAGTTCGGAAAAGAAGAAAAAAAAGGAAAAAGAAAAAAATGCATTCATCTTCCTATAAGAAAGTTTTGAATCGGTAGAGACAATTTCGCGTGTGATTGGATGAATATTTGCAAACTGATTTGAATTATATTTGTTTCTTCCTGAAAGTAAATTAGCTATAAAAGTATATAAAATAAAATACATATTATAAATTTAAATAATATGAGTATATATAGTTAGAAAAAAGAAAAAAATATAAAGAGTTTATTTCATTCTTTAAAAAATTATATTTATAATATTTTATATACCTAAATAAAATAGAAACAATATATGAGTGTATATGAAGAATAGATCTGCAGGTTTTTAGTAAGTTCTATAATTTTACTTTATTTTATAAGAAAATTAATAAACGGCAAAGCAAACCAACTAAACTGTCAGGTGAGTAACATCGATATGATAAATCAGTTAAAACAAACTGAGAAAGAAAGTAAGGGCATGCCTCCAAAATCTGAAAGTAAGTTCTATAATATAATTTAATTAGTGTAATTAATATGACCCAATAATGTTGTTATTTTATCAAATATTGCATCATTATTCTACTTTGTGCCTGCCCAGAGTTTACCATACATGATAACCAGTACCAAACCATTAGCAAAAAATAGGTTTATTGCTTATTCATTAATGTTTTCCTCGTTCAATGTTTGCAGCGAAACTGTGGATGAATACATCACAAAGAGCAGGGAAGTGGTTGGAGAGTTGCTAAAAGGAATATCTCTAAGCTTAGGGCTTGAAGAAAACTACATACATAAAAGGCTGAATGTAGAGTTGGGCTCCCAGTTTCTTATTCTCAACTTTTACCCACCTTGTCCTAAGCCTGAACTTGTAATGGGCCTGCCTGCACACACAGACCATGGGCTTCTGACCCTCTTGATGGAAAATGAGCTTGGAGGGCTTCAAATTCAACATAAGGGCAGGTGGATTCCTGTCCATGCCTTACCCAACTCCTTCCTTATCAACACTGGGGATCACTTGGAGGTAAAACAACAACAACCACTTTTGGGTGCAATTTACTACCATTCTATCCACTTGCATCTGTGTCCACTATCAAACTATTTTTACTCTATGAATGTGTCCTAGCAAATAGAAATGATTATTAGCAAGCCATGAAACTCTGAATCCATCCTTCATAAATTTATTGGATTTAACTCTTTTAAAGTGAGAAATCAAAACTACACAATATAATTACAACCTATAAAAAACTTAATTCAACATGTACATCACAGATATTGAGATACAACTGATGCCCAGAATATAATACACGGGGACCCCATAGATATTAAGATACAGCTAATGTCCATAATATAATACATGGAGACACCACTTAGGAAAATAAATTTATTGATATCCGGAAAGTATGAGATTGTGATATGTTGTTCCACAAAAGTGTTGGTGTTTCCTATATTACAACCATTTATTTCAAAAATCAATAATTAATTATACTTTACACATATTTTATTATTGTTGATGTTTTAATCAAATGATATGATTATATTTTATATATTTGTTTTACCAACATGTCATCGATCTAAATGAAATTAAGATTAGATCTCTTAAATAAAGTTATGAGTTCACGGATATTGAGATACAACTAATGTTCAGAATATAATACACAGAGATACCACTTAGGAAAATAACTTCATTGACGTCCAGAAAGTATGACATGGGGATATGTTATTCCACAAAGTGTTGATGTTTCCTATATTACAATCATTTGTTTAAAAAATTAATAATTAGTTATACATACACACATATTTTATTATTGTTGTTGATATTTTAATCAAATGATATGATTATATTTTATATATTATTTCACCAACATGTCATCGCTCTGAATGAAATTAAGATTAGATCCCTTAAATAAAGTTGAGTCCAAGTGAAATAAAAATTAGAAATTCTATTAAAAATTGTCCCTCAAGTTTAACATATATTAGTGATCAACAAATTTAATAAATACTTAAAAGTTTAATTAATAGTAAACAAAAAAGGTATACTTGTGTAAAATCCAAATTTAAAAGTAGAGCATACTAATAAATAAATCACAAACTAATCTCTCTCCATATAGATTAATTAGTACTAATTAGTCTTTAAATATAAAGCAAATAAATTCGTTAAAAGAAAAACAAACTTGAAAATTAATTGAAATACATATATCTTGTGTGATAAAATTATTGTTTTATTAAAAATACATGTTGCTGCCAAATTTCTTGTAGACAGATTGGAAGATTCACTCTGTTATTATGGTACAAACTTGAGAAAACGAACTAAAACGCCATTTTTAAATTTGTTGTGTTCAGATACTGACCAATGGGAAATACAAGAGTGTTCTTCATCGTGCAGTAGTGAATACGAAAGCCACAAGAATTTCTGTTGCTACAGCACACGGGGCCCCCCTTGACACCAGTGTGGGCCCTGCACCGGAGCTTGTTGGAGATGAAAATCCTGCTGCATACCGTGCCATCAAATACAGAGATTACATACACTTTCAGCAAAGCAATGAACTGGACAGAAGGTCCTGCTTGGATCATATTCGGATTTGAAAATCATAACTCCT
Organism: Glycine max; assembly: GCF_000004515.6. Lineage (NCBI taxonomy): Eukaryota > Viridiplantae > Streptophyta > Magnoliopsida > Fabales > Fabaceae > Glycine > Glycine max. The sequence goes on from NC_038250.2 coordinate 44,848,914, forward strand.
TAGGTAGTACCATCCATGCATTTCTTGTAATATCTCAATTATGCTTGTGTTTCAATATTTAATTTTAATTTTAAAGTTGATGTGCTTGGAATGTAATTGAGACACGTATAGTCGAAAATGCATTCACAAATGTCTAGCTCTCTAGTCGATATAATTGTCCTTTGTTTCACTGTCTAATATCTAGTTCTGTAGTTTAAGCATAAGAACAAAGTTGGACCAGCATTGTATTTGCAATTTGGGAATGGTAATTTATAATAATCAAATCGAAATTAATGAGTTAAAATAAATGTTATTTGTAATTAATTAAATTTCACATTTTAATAATAGGAACAACAACACTAACTTAATCTAGATGAAAATGCTATTCTTATCTTTTGTCTTTCGATACACAAAAAGTTTAGAATGAGGGAGCTTTTGTTGGGTCAATTAGTGTAAAATCACATGGGAAAATGGAATCACATTGGAAAAGTCCATTGTTAGAAAGGTTGGTGATGCAGTGCAGGGTTTACCAATAGAGTTGACCCAAAAAGACTATTTTTGACGAATGAGTACCTTTTTTCGAATGGAACTACCTTCTAAGCGATATAACATTCCTTCAGGCCATGCACCAGTTGATATATTAGCCTAATTCCATCATTTAAAGGGTCAAAACAGCAATTTTATCTTTTATCTTATTTTTAGGGAATAGTTTTGCTATTTTCTTTATGTAAGGGTCTTTTTGACATTTTATTGTTTCTTGCTTTAGGGTTTCTGAATCATTAGTGTTTTTCTGTTTATATGTACATAAGCCTCCTTATGACACATACTTTTGATGAATAAAATTGGAGGTCTTTTCAATTCTCAACATTTGATAATTTTAGGAATCAACAAGACATTGAACCCTCGTTTCCCTTTTCATCACATTTTGCTTCATCAGTTAGAAAGGAGGGAGCCACTCTATTTTGGATGGATACTTAGATCGGATAGGAAACAACGAAAAATACTTTTAGAAGATTATATCACATCTCAATAGACAAGGAAACTTTAGTGAAAAATATGACATCATGGAAGGATGAAAAAGGGGAGAGGAAGTTAAGATGGAGAAGAGACCTATTTGAATGACAAAGGCCATTGGCTAACAACTTGCTTAGTCTCATTAACACCATAGCATTAATCTAAGAACAAAATGATTTATGGACATGGAAGGTGGAACCCTAGCTTGGCAAGTATTCTGTAAAATAAGGCTTTAAGCTAATCTAAGGTCGCAAATGTCACCCAGTTAGGAAACTAAATAACAATCTTTTGGTGCAGTATGTCCCCGCAGTCAAGACATTTACACATGAAAGGTCATAATTGCTAGAATTTCATAAAAAAAAAAAAAATCTACTTAAAAGATGTATTATAGACCAAAGGGATTAAGTTTTGTGTATATTTTACAAACATAGAATCAACATAATGTTTCGTACATCTTTAAGGACGAAAAACAGGAAGGGATAGGGTCGGATCCAAGCGCGTAAACAGGGGTCTTGGCCCCCTCCCTTGAGACCCTTTATATATATGAGCAGAAAAGAAAAAGAAAAAAAAAACATTAATGGTGGAAAATAAATAAGAAAAATGAGGTGTTGAGTTGATATTTGTTTAATTTTCTTTTGGTAGTGGATCTTATCTCTAGTTTTACACAAATTTTAATCATAATAAACATCTTTTTGAAACTCATTATTTATTAAAAATTAAATATTTAAATAATTATGAAAAAAAATCTCACCTTTGATACATTTCTTCTTCCATCCTTCGGAGGGAGGAGACAGAGGTCTGGAAACTTTTTTGGATGTGTATTAGCCAACATGGATGCATAAAAAGTATGCTTCAATTCTTCTCAACAGAACATAGATGAAGTGGTGGAAATGATATATCAGAAGTCAGTTATGGATCAAAACTATGATGGAAAAATATCTCTGTCCTTCTATGATTGGTGTTTACGTTAATTCTTGAATACACACAAGGATTTAATGAGTAAGGGTACCCGTTGTACTCCACCATCTAATACATTTTACCCTATAAAAAAAAAGGATATAACTAAGAGCAAGATACTCTTATATTATTCCAATGTGTTATTATATCTTTTTCTATGCTCCTTGTTGCAGGTGTGGTGCAGCTAGCTGAGGAGAGTTATTCTTCACATGCTTTGTTTCCAATCTCACCAAGTCTGGCGACTTCCAAACCTTAAGCGGAACGAATAGTTATTCATAATATTAGAACGGGATACACGGGAATGATATATATCTGCAAATTTACGCAACTATGGATATTATAGTATCCTGCTTTGTCTTGCACATATCATATATATAATTGTTACTATGTATAATTTTTTAAGTATTTAATCTTTAATAGTATCACTAAGAGTAAAAAACACTAAATCTTTAAATCTTTAGTTTGAGGTTTTATTAAGTAATTAGAACTTTAACTTTAATTATTATTATGTTTGATGATTATTTTTGTTATAACTTAAATAAGATGAATCAATGTTATGTTTGTTTTTAATATTATGTGTATGTTTTTAATGTTATATTTAGATTATTTAAGAATAAATTTTTATTATAATTATATTAATTATTTTAATTAATTTATTATTAATTGTTAATCTTTTACATAAGTAAAATATGAATTAGCAGTATGAATATGTAGTTACCCAATAAATGAGAATTAAAATTAGTAACAGTATAATTAGCTACCCAACGGATATAAAAACATGTCGTGTACTATTTTACCCATTTTCATCCCTAGTCCATACTTGATGAGCATGGATTCCAGGATGTGACTTCAATCTCAGTTTAATATTTCTTTCGGCATTCTTTTCACTTTGTGCTGCTTGGCATATTTGGAAAGCTGGCAATGATGTAGTCTTCAAGGACAACAATCGATCAATCTAGTACATTATCAACCAGATTCGTTTGCTTCATAATACCATTCTCTCTGCGGTTACTACTTCTCCTGGGCATAAACAACCTAAGTTGGTCTCGTGGCTACCACCTCCTCATCATGCAGTCAAGTTAAATGTTGATGGAAGTTCCATTGGCAACCCTGGTTCGTCATGATTTGGGGGCTTACTGCGTGACTCTCTTGGACAGTGGTTGATTGACTTTGCTGGTTCATGTGGGCATTCAACCAACATTGACGCTGAGCTTTATGCTATTTACAGAGGTGTGGCGCTTTGAACAAAGTCTTTAGAATTGTTCAATGTGAATCAGACTCGCTTGTGGCTTTGGATCTTATTAATCATGATCAACCTCCGTGGCATCCTTATGTTGCTTTGCTCAACACGATTCTATCTTTCAAAGATAGACCTCGGTTCCTAAGTTTTAACCATGTCTATGGTGAAGAGAACCAATGCTCAGATTGGCTAGCTCGCATGGGATCATCATCTGCAGATGTGTTCACTATTTTAGATTCCTCACCTCATCCCCTGGCAACTTTCTTGTTAGCTGATGCCATGAGGGTTTCTTTCTCTAGGCTTTAGCTTTGTGTATCTTTCCTACTCGTTAAAAAATATCTTATGTTTGAGGCGGATCAATTATGAGTGAGACAATATTACTTACACTTTTATCAAAATTGCATGATATTTTTTTTAAATGGTTTTCTAATGTATTTTTAACTTTTAATGTGTATATCACAATACTACCCTTTTTTTTTATCAAAATTGTATATATTTTTATAAAACTTAATTTCTAAAATATTTTTCCTTTTAATACATTATTCCTTTTCTAAATTATAAAATATAAAAATTATATAAAAATGAACTAAAGATAAATGGCACAATTAACATTGTATAAATACATGCACTTATCAAATTTGAGAGTCTACATATACTTTTGAGAATGAGGGGCGAGCCAAAAATTTTATATAAAGAGGGGCAATATAAAAAATCATGACTTTGAAAAGAAAATTTAAATTTTCATATGCATGGCAAATATATGAGATTTTTTTTGAAAAAAATTTGAAAAGAGAGGATGATGCCCCCATCTAAGGTAGGAAAAATCTTCGAACTCAAAGAGGACTTATAATGATACTTATATTTACATCACTGGAAGAGATGAGTGAGAATTTGAATATGTGATTTGTCATATTAAGACCTTATTTTACTTCATTGCACCAACTCTTTAAAATTAATATATGTAAGAAATATAACATAACTATTATTTTATTTTGAGTATAAAAAAATATGTATATAATTGTATGTGGTATAAGAGAGATATTAATCAATAAATGTTTCCCTACACAAACACCCAAGAACCAATAAAATATAGAAATGATAGAAAATGAGAACAACAAATTTTAATTAAATTTAATAAAAAAAATCAAATTATTGGACATAAGTAATTAATGTGCTAAAATTAAAGTTAAATTATTTTTCAAGTTTGATTCTTAACGAAAATAATGTTTAGTTAAATTTTATTTACCACTTGATTGAACTCCAAATTAATCAAAATATCTTACTCTTAATAAATTAGAGGGTTATAAAAATAAAACTTTATTATATATAGTCAAAATATATATTACCACAATTTGAAAAATAGATGAATGATCGAGTCTCACACGATAAAAAAAATCAATAATTAACTACACATAGACATATTGTTTATAAATATAAAAACTATAAATATATCTAACAAATTTATCATTAACTAATTTTTCTATTAATAAAAATAGGAGAAAGAATGTTGTAAGGATTACGAATGGGGTGACAGCCCTTAAAAAAATGGGCTTGTAAAACATAGCAAAAACCAATGTAAAACATTTTGGTACTTGATATATCCACTCCTTTTTCTCTAAGTACACTTTCCTTCTTTTTTAAACTCAAATGACATAAATAACCTTCTTATTTCTTATCCTCTTCTTTCCCACGTACAGTCACACAATACTTAAATAACAAGTCTAATAATGTATTACTACTAAATATTAACTTGCGAATGTGATAGTGGTAATAGAGCATTCTCATAGAAGGTTTGATGTTATTAGATATCAAGGATTTGGTGTTGTTAGAAGTGAGAATTTTTCAATTCAGGAATAACACACTAAATGAAGGTATGTTAAACTCTAAATGCATAGAAAATAACTCAAAACGACTTGCATTTTGCTTTAATTTTTTAAACTTGTTGCCTCATTAACTTGATAATAAACTCAAGAGTCTATCAAGTTTATATCAAGTCTATCCCGAATATACTAAAAAGGAAGTTTGTTTATGAGTCAACTCACAAAAAATAAGTGAATTAATAAACTCACAAAAAATAACGAGTTAACTCGAGAGTTTAATAAACATAGTGTGCACTATTTTATCCTGATATATCCTAACACAGCTCATGCTATGGCATAAAAATTATACTAGACAAATAAGATAAAATAAGTAATAGAATAAAGTAATCATACCCTATGGATATACCAAGAAAATTATTATAACAAAAAAATATCTTAAAACTATCATGATCGAATACCAAACGGGCCTTTAACATTGTCCAAACAAAAGGTCATGGGTATTTTTTTTTTATTATTCCGAAAGAAGTCATGGATTTTTTCTTTCTTTTTTGTAAAAGAAGCCATGGATTTTGATAACTAATACTCTTTAATAAAAAAAAATCACTAGAAATCAATTCGGGAATATATTAAAATTATAGTGATCACGTGAATTAATGATATTTTAAAATACATTGTTTTATATTCAATTTGTTTACCAGTAATGTAAACATTTGTCAAAATTTATTCATTAAGATAATGAGAAGAATAATTCCTGATCTCTTTGTATCGTGAGTGCATGACTTGTTCAAGAATCAAGATTACAACCTGGCATATTGCCACTTTAAATTATAGGTTTAGTTAATGTTATCTAAATATTATAACCCAAGTGTCAATTTTACATCCTAACAGATTTTATGCAGGACTGCGCAGCCGACTGCAATTAAAAATATATAAAACAAAATATCAACACGCACGATCGCATTTATTAGATTAAGCAGAAATTGAACGAGCCAAATAAGAAATTATTACTATTATTTTGTTTTGAAAAGTATTGTTCCTGAAGGAAGATCGATCACCGCCATCAAAATATTTGTAATTCCAACACGAGTTTTTCAAGCAAATAATGACAATGTGGGGAGGGTGGATCTGAGCACAAGACATGATGATCTACAGAAGGTGCTATTTGTGAAAGGGTATCACGCTCTGGAGCTAGCTGCATATGGATTCTGAGGCAGCAACTATTTTGGGTCAGCATTTTTGGTAATGTTTTCAGTTTGCAACTCATTCAGGAGATTCGTAGGATGCTTTAGCTAGGATGGCATGTTTCGTGTGGTGCATATCTATTGTGAAGGTAATGTTTGTGCCGATTTTTTTAGTCAATGTGGTTTGTGGGTTGTGATTTGGAGTGTGATTTAATGATGTTTTAGCATCCTCCACTCCACTGGCGGATGCAGGTTTCCCACAAGAATTTTTTTTAGTTGTATACGTGTAATAAATTTTTTTTGTCCCCACTAAAAGTAGGTATTGTATTATAAGCTAATTTTTTTTAAAATGAATGTATAAAATATAAAAAAATAAAATAGAGAGAATAAAATGATACTAAATTTATTATTTTATCCTTTTAATTTTCAGGTTTAATTCTTTTTTATCTAATTTATTTTTTAGATTCAATTTGATCATTTAATTTATTTATTTGATTTAATTTGTTTCCATAATTTTAGATGACACTAATAAATTATGTTTTTAGTCCTCAATAAATTAATAAATTTTATTTTTGGTCCTTCATAAAATTGTTTTTGCATTAAGTTCCAAATAAAACAAAAAATATTTTGGTCATTATTATTTTGTTTTAGTCCTTTTTATATATTTTTTTTTATTTTTGTCCCCATAATATATAGATCATTTGTTATTAGTCCTTATAAAATATTTTTCAAAGGAACTAATATAAAATGAACAAAATTTTATAAAAACTAAAATGAAAAAATAGATATATATTAGAAGAACTAAAACAAAATAAATAGAACTAAAAACAAAATTTTAAATTTATTAGAAATTTAATGCAAAAAAAATTATTAAAGACCCTAAAAAGGATTTTTTTAATTTATTAGGGACTAAAAACATATTTAAACTTTTTTAATCAAATTAAAATTATTTATTGTCTCCACCGATGAAAATTTCTACATCCGCCTCTGAGATCCTCCCGTTGCTATGCAGCCTTTCCTCTTAATATGATATGAGAGAAGATTTCATGACTTCGTTTAGTTTCATTATAATTTTCCTTATTCAATTTCGAAAAAAAATATTTACCCAACACTAGGGTCTGCTTAATAATACATGTTAAAGTAGGTTACACAAGATCTTTAGTTCTACACCAAAAAAACCGAAATGTTTACTCTTAGCATTAAAAAGCAAACATTCAAAGACTGCAAAATAAAGGTTCAAAAGTATTAATTCACACACGAGCCTTTGAATGAAAGCTCAATAAAGTTGGTAAAATGGTATAAATCTATATTCGAATTAAACAAACAAAAGTTGGAAATGCAAAATGATTTACGTAATTAATATGCATTCCACAAAATTTATTCATATATATAGACTATAGTATTACTAGCTAGTAGTCTTTCCATCCATCTCGAACAGTGGTTCCTTCCTCGTGTTATTAAGGCTCAATAATTGCACGCACGAGCCTTTAAATTATGGCTCAATAAAGTTGGCAAATTGATATAAATATATATTCAAATCGAATAAACAAAAGTCGGAAAAGTAAACACGTTTTGGTGTATGTATTATAAAAAGCACCCGAGGAAATACCATATGAAAGTTTTTATGGAGAACCTAATAATTTAAGGAGTTTTCATACCGTTAAATTTTAACCGATCAAATTAAATATCATATTTTTATTAATTTTTTTTTGTTTTTTCAAATTAGACCTTGATTATTATTTTTAAAATTTTAAAATTATAATTTTTAAATTAAAAAATACGATTAAAAATAATTTTAAAAGTCTTAATCCAAAGAATTTTTTAGTTACTTTCAACACTTTTTATAAAATTTAAGATTAAAAAAAAATAATAAGAAATTTTTAAATTCTAAATCCCAAAAGAATTTTTATAAAAAATGTTGAAAATAACTAAAAAATTATAGGTTCAGATTTTTAAATTATCTTTAATAAAAAAAAGGACATATATAATTTAACTGATTAAAAAATTAACGATATCAAAAACCCTAGGATTATTGGAGAGACAGTATAAACTCCCTGTAACATTTTACTTTTCGTAAATAAATGAAAACTGCACGTCCGTGAGAAAACAGGATACGACCATGCATTTAAGTATTTAAGCATTTGAACTCTCCACTCTTTGCATCTATTCATTTAACGCTATGTCCCTCCGCAAGAGGCTGAGAAATCTTGGGCACAATCTCAAGGACAAAGCCTCGGTGATCGCAGCATCACTCTCTCTCAAGCGCCACGTGTCCTCCGTCCGCATCCATGTCCTCCACGCCACCACCCACCGCCTCTCTGCTCCGCCATCCACGTCGCAAATCGCCGCCGTTCTCTCCGCCGGAAAAGGCTCCTATCTCCTGTCACGCACCTGCATAGACACCATCATGGACCGCCTCCACAGAACCCGAAGCGCCACGGTGGCACTCAAATGCCTCTTCACTCTTCACAACATCGTATCCGAGAGAAAGGGACCCTTAACGTTGAAGGACAACCTCTCCCACTACCCTTCGAACGGAGGACGCAACGCCCTTAACGTTTCCACCTTCCGCGACGACACGGACGTTGAAACCATGGAGCTCAGCGCGTGGGTTCGATGGTACGCTAATGTTCTCGAACATGTCTTAACCGTTTCGCGCGTTTTAGGTTATTATCTAATAAACTCGAATGACGGCACCAGAGAGGTTTTTTCGAGTGTCGAGTTGTTTCGTGAAATACGAGGTCTCGTGGATTTTGTTGAGCAAGTGAGCCACGCGCCTGAGTCGCTGCATCTCCAAAAAATTGAGTTGGTGTTCAACGTTGTGAGATTGGTGTGTGAGGATTACGGGCGCGTGCAACGCGAGATTTTGCGGCGCGTGGAGGAGGGTGGAAATAGGGTGGAGGATTTGGATGTTGGAGAGTTGAGGGAATTTGTGAGGTGTATGAAGAGATTGGAGGGGTGTAGGGAGAAATTGGTGGTTTTGTTTGTGAATAGGAAGCGAAACGATGCGTTTTGGGATTTGATTGGAAAGGTTAAGTATAAGGGGGTGGAGGTGATGGAGGAGATGGAGGGGAAGTGGTTGATGGTAGTGAAAAAGGGCATGAACGAGTTGGCTGAGTCGACTCGGTTCACTAACCCATTTCTTGAGCCTGGGGAGTTTATGTATTCCGGTCCCACCGGGTGGCGCGTGGCCACGTGTCAACCTGTTCCAACGGTGGGATGACAATTTCCAACGGTCTTTGTCTATAAGGTGTCATTTGTTTGTTTTTCCTTTTTCGTTCTTGGTTCTTCTTTTTTATTTTGTGACTTTTTTCCGCCGGTTTGTACATAGTTTAAGAGAGAAAAGAGAGAGATATACTTGTATATGAGAAAGAGATTTCTACCTAGAGAGAAAGAGAATTTGTTTAATTTTGATTTTTAAAACTTACAATCGGATGGGATGTTATAACTGTAAAAGATTCTCCAACAGAGGGTCCAAGGCTAGGAAATTAAGGAGAGGAAATTTCGTTACAAGTTCTTCTTTTGTATAGAATGATTTTTTCATGATTAATCTTGATTGTAAAATTAAGGGTGACTTTTTCGTCTATTACTTAATCGTGTCATATGTGTTGCAATGATTAAGAGTTTTGAATTGTTATCTATTTGTCGTATATTATCGGTTCTGCACAAGTCTAAGGGAAAAATATTCATGGAGTTCCCAGAAAGTATTAGGTAGATTATTTTCTTTGGTGTATAATTACTTATAAGATTCTAGTGTATCTATTAGAGGAAGTCAACAGGTGAATAAAATTAAAATAGATCAATATAAGTACTTTTTGTTTGCCTTTTAATTAACGATTGCCTCTTGCTGCGTGAGTGGTTTCCCCCTTATACGGTGCATGGAATATGATGCATCTATATCTGTTTCTATGGTTTTTGGGTGTTCTTTGTGATATATTTCTCAAGTTGCTTGTTGTGACAATTGATGCTTTCTTAATATTGCATGTTTAATTACAGAGTTGGGTCGTCAGATTATTGATTAGTTTTGTTATCTGGGCCTCCAATGTTGGCCAGAACATTAAAAGGATTTTTTTTTTCAAATATTGAAAAATAATTTATCAGGTTCTAAATACTAAATAGCACTAACTTTTTTAGAGGTCGCCTTTGAATCTCACGCTTCGTTTGTTTTGGTAAAAGTTGTCAAGAAAGAACTTGAGCAAAGAGAGTTATGTTATAGAACAATAATTCTTAATTGGCGGTAATGGATTTGACGATGGGCTACTTCATATATAGCTGGAATTTGTAAAACTGAGGACGCAAAGATTGTTAAATAAAATGTGTAACGATTATCAAATTGGATTTGGCCACGTTTATATTACATTAAATATTAGTTCTGGTTGACCTATAGCGTCTACAGTTGATTTCATCAATGAGCACTCAACATCTACGTCAAATTCGACTAAAAATCATAAAAAAAGTTTATAATTCTTTTAGGATATAAATGTCTTTATAAAAATATTATTAATAAAATTGATAAATATAATAAATAAATGCATAATAGCCCATAAATAAATAGATAATAACCAATAAATAAATATACAAATTCAAATACTTAATATTTTTTTTATTGACGAACGTTAGTTTTATTAGTAAAAAGGATCAAACTTAAATTTTTTTATTGTTTTTTCTTTCTCTTTTAACCATTCAATATATCTTATATATATGTTAAATTAAAATTCATTATCCTTCTTTTAATATCTAATAATAAAAATATACTTTTGATCTCTCATCTTATTATTTTAGTTTTAATTTAGATTCCTAATGTTAAATTTTTTATTTTTGATCTCTTAAATTAAAGTGTCTCTATTAGACAAAATTGATCTTTTTATTAATTTATCACTCTAATTTGATCACCTTGGTGTGACATATGGCTAACTGAGAAATATGAGTGTTTGTCACATTAGTTAGAAATATGCATAAAGACTAACGAAGGACCCAGCTAATCTAACATATATACTAATTTAAAAGATCAAAGTCAATTTTTTTAAAATTTATGTACCAAACTAAAACCAAAAAATAAATTAAGGACCAAACTAAACATCTAAATATAGGAATAAAATTCATTGACACCATATTTAAGTCTTTAAACTTACACCAAATCCAAATAATTAATATATTTTTATTTACTATATCATATATCAAATCATATATATAATAACTTTAATATATTTTGTGACAATCAATTAAATCATTCGATTTAATTTAATTTATTGATTTGATTTTCTAGTTTAATTATTTATATAAACTATTAGCAAATATTCTTCTAGAATATTATTTTTTTGTAATAACGTAAATATATTTTATTTATTTATAATTTGCATAAAAATTAAAATACTTTTTCTAATTCACCAAGAATCAATAAACTTTTAGGTTCCATTTGGTAGCCTGATAGGATGAGATATGATAGCATATACAAACAAAACAAAAATATGATAAAATAAGGCTCTATTTGACAAGTCATTTCAATTGACTTTTAGTTTTTTTTACTAGCTCAAATGTTTGTTCAATTATTCATAAACAAAAATTTTTTAGTAGCTTCTAGCCTTTTTTAAAAAACTACTTGAAGTAACATTTTTTAAAACTCTACTTTATAGATTCTAGTTTTTTTTTATATTTTTTTCTTTTTTATCCTTAATATATTTATCAAATATCCATATTATTATTATTTTTAAATAAATCATGATTTTATTATTTTTATATCATTTTACACTTTTTCAAATAATTTTGCCAAACATAACCTAAGTCATCATCCTATTCAATGTTTGGTGTACACCATGATACAAACTAAATAATGGTAGGAGGTGATCAAGGCAACAACAACGACAAGAGTGGTAGTGACAACGATGGTAATGGTGGTTGCGGTGGTGACAATGGCAATGAAAATGGTGGGAGTAGTAACGGTGAAAAAAACAGTGATAGGATGGTAATGACAATAGTGATGTGGAGTGATGGCAACAATGATAGTGGTGGTGGTGGTGGTGGTTGCAGTGACAATAATGGAGATGACAGTGATGGTAATAGTAGCAATGACGATGACAACAATAATGAAATGGTGATGATAATGGTAGTAATGACGATAATGGTGAGAGTGATGACAACAACCATGGTGGTGATTGTTATAGCAATAGTGGTGGTGATGGTGCTTATTATGACAAAGTTGATGATGGTGAAAGTGATAATGATGGTGCTAGCGACAATGATTATAATTACGATGATGGTAATAGTGATATTAGCAATGGTGATAGGGTTGGTGACACTGAAAACAACAATTAAATATCTATGTATATATATGTATTTATGCATGCATGTATGTGTATATTGAGAATTCTATTATTTTTAATTAACTCCTTTGCATGGCTAAGACAATCAATTGATCCTACTATACTCTTTTGGACTAACCCCACCACCACGTGCTTTCACCAACAAGAAAGTTGTAGACGCACAATGGTCTCATTCATTATGTGTCACAAACTCCTTTAAATTCATCACATGCCTTCACACCTCTCACACACTAAACTTATTATAGGGTTTCTACATTCTACACATTGCAACCCTTTTCCTGCCGCTGCACAAAATAGATCAAATCATTCCATTCCCCAATCCAATGTAGCCACATATTACAACAAACATATCCTTTATTTCATCTTTGACCAATTTTAATTTCTTCTTCATCCATTCTTCATATCTTATTCCTTAGTTTTCACGTAATTTCTTTTGGTTGGGTTCCTTTGATCTCCTGTCCAAGCTTCTTGTACACTCCTCCAACAGATCCTTAAGCTAGCAAATAGGTAAACGCAATTTGGAGTGCAATTGTTGAAGATATGATCTTATGGAAATGTTTCTAGCTAGAAATGGTCTTAATTTCTTCCCAATCTTTGTTATGCTTCAATCTATCACTTATGGGGGATGACACGCCAATGATTCTTTTGATAACTGGGATTTCCTTGATTAATAAAAGCCTCAAAGTGAAAGTCTTTGTTTTTTGGTTAGCAAAAACGAACGATATATTATTGACAGGGCCCTATATGTAATTGACCCATTTAGAAAATACAACAAATTAAACACCCTATAGTCTAAACACTACAAGCTGCCAATTCTACGTGGCGCCTACAAACCTTTAAGTATAACATCGGGTTCATGCACGGATCTCAAAGTGAAAGTCTTATTTAAGACTATGTGAGAAGGCTAGTGAAATAATCCTAGGATAGGTGAGGAGTCTCACAAAGTGAAATAGTCTAGTTCTACATTAAGACTAGATAAGAAATCTCACAAAGAGAAATATATTGAAGGACATGTGCTAAACCTCATAGTGGAATAGTCTTATTGAAATTTGTTGTGATAAAAAAATTAGTTTTGAATGAATGAGTATAGTGTATAAAAACCATTAAATTTCTATGTATATGCATTTTATTGAATTTACGGAGCAATTATTGATATTTGCATGTATTTCTTACTATGCTTTCTTCATGTTTAATTATAACAAAATCCATTATCTCATGACTTATATCTCAATTATTTTTGTGTAACTTTTAGGCTCTTAGACTTCATAATTGTTGAATCTACAATACCTTCATAATTGTTGAATCTACAATACCAGATTTTCCAAAACCATATATAACTAGCTTAATATATATTAGTGAAGCTTGTCTCAAATCTTAGTAGTCATTACACATTTATAATATACACTCCCTCCATTACATATTGATTAACCTTTTAGGTTGTTTCACACGTATTAAAAACAGAATTACTTCAAAAAAATAGTATTTATTAGGGGCTAATTTTAATACAATATCCTTTCACATTATTAATTTCTTTTTTTTTATCACATTCTTATTTTCTGTCATGGTTTCTTTTTGGTTATCTTTCACAATTTGAGGAGTGAAAAAAGGTTATTTTAATTTGGTGGCTTAAATATGTTTTTGATCCTTGTAAGTTAGCATTTTTTCACTTTTGATCCATATGACACCCGCTACCCTAATATACATATATATAATAAAATACATGAAAATATGAAATTATATAAAATGAAATTTTATTTTCTAAGCATAAAAGAGTTCGCGTGGATAAAAGGTTTACATTCACTTCATTGTTACCAACTAAAACTTATCAAAAACATTTTCGGCTCAAGGTTCCTTAAAGGAATCCACCTAGTCATCTACTCCCATGAACACAAGGTTCGAGATCATCACAGGATCCAAACTCAAACAGCACACAGGAAGTGAGTTATCACATTCCTAACTAATAGAGAGAAATGAGACAACACGTAGATATACATATCATATAAATGAAATACAACTTATTTAAACACAACTCACGTCATTCCACCACTTGCCACATAACATCACATCTCAACACAACACGTCTCATTCATTTTCACATCGTTCACATACTCAAAGATCAAAACACAATATCACTCAACCAATCAATATCGATCAATACACAAGTGTTATGCAACAAATATATTAAGACTTAATCCTATATGCAATGTGGTACCATGTCAATGAAAAATCTCGTCAAGCGCCTAGGAGTACATGACAAAACAAATCACACACTAGTAAGTCAAGTCACTCTCACAAGGTAAAATCATAGGGAGACCGGTCAGGGTCACTCTGTTTTACAAGAACGCTCAAACCATATGGAATCAGTATAGGCTTGAAGGAACATTCAAACCGAGTGTATTTACCTTCAAGGCCTACATGCACTCCGAAGAGTCCATCAAGGCCTCTCCCTCTTGATCCAAGTCTAACCCAGAAAATATATTAACACGCAGACTCTATGAATTGTACAAAACACACAACTCCTCAATTGTTCTCAAAATAATTTTAACTCGTCATGCATCAAAGTGATTAAACTCCTTGAGTTCCCACAGTGGATCTCATCACAATACTCGTCATGCACTAACTCGTCGCCCTTAAAGGGTTTTACAGTCGTGTGATTATACAGTTCATAGCTCACAATTCAATACATACAATATCTCAATACACATATATCTCATAATTCATCACATATTCAATTTATCACTTACACACAATTTCATAATCTCAATATAACAATTTATCACACTAATTTAGCAAATCTTGTCCAAAACACAAAAAAAAAACTATACAAAAATGTTTCTTGCAACATGTGGGGTAAAACCCCTCAAATAATTTCACATAATCATATCAAAATCAAAGGAATTAAAATCATAGGTTCAAAAATATGAAAACATCAAGAACACTCAATTTTATCATCCAATTCGCATCAAGACATCAATTGACCCGTCAAACATAACAATCTCATGATTATAATCGTCAAGACAATTACAATACAGTAAATATCCCAAAATAAATCTCAATTTGATTTTTTAAGGATCCCTACATATATTCATTTTAATCTCAATTGAGATAAATACATCCATTACTTCTAAGTGGACTCACGTGTGTAGTTTAACAATGATAGAAATATATAAATGTAAAAAAAAATTAAGATTAATTTTAATACACAGGCAACCTTATTATAAGTATGATTTTCAGAATAGTTACTATCATAAAAGTCAATCAATTATATCAACATGTAATTAAATAAGAGTGGAATTTTTTTTTAACTTGCATGTACTATTTACTCAAAAACATTTATACTGTCACTATTTTTAATTGAATTCTTTTTTAAATAATACATTTTTATTATTAATTAGAAGTTATTAAAATTTATGAAATCTATTGAATTTCACTTTTTTCAATAAATCTTAGATGCAATTTTGTGAATATTAATGAGTTCAAATTAATAATAAAAAGTATATTTTTAACCTCCCTCTTTGGATAAATCAATATTATTGTAGTGTTTATTAGTTGAAATTAAGTGTATCAATTTTTGGGTGTGTGATCAATTTTATAGGTGATTTCGCGAGAAGCAAGAGATTACAAGCTTGGGGAAACTAAGTGCTATGTTGTGCTGGTGTGGAGTGCTATAATGTGGCAGTTTTTCTTCTTGGGAGCAATAGGAGTTATCTTTTGTGCCTCGTCTTTGTTGTCCGGTATTATAATTGCTGCTTTTCTTCCAGTAGCGGAAGGTTTGGCTGTTATTGTATACAAAGAGAGTTTTCATGCAGAGAAAGGGGTTGCTTTGGTGCTCTCTCTTTGGGGGTTTGTATCCTAATTCTATGGAGAGATAAAACAAGACAAGAAAAAGAACAAGAGTCGTTGTCAAGAAACAGAGCTGCCTCAAAGTCTTCCTCCCAATGCATGATTGCAAGTAAAGTTTATTTCACTATCTTGGCTTGTGTTGAATTGTCAATATTGAAGGCTAGCTTTGGCCCCAGATAGAGGAAAACCACATAAAGGCAAAGTCATTTCTCACCCTTTCAAAATGCAACGGTTCAATGAGTAAAAACAAAAATATTCATGTATACTTAGTGTTAATATAGACCTAGTGAAAGAGAGGAAGGAAAAGAAAAGTGTATATATAATAGATAGTATGATAGAAAAGCGGACATGGCAGAGAAAAATTATGTGTTAAAATAAGGTATTTACATTGTAACTAGTGTTTGTGTATATTATTCCAATAGAAAAAGAGAAGAAAGATAAAAAATAGAAAAAATAAAAATATATAGGGAATCATGCCTTAAAAAAAATTGAATATAAAATAATAGCAGGTTTTGCATGTATGTCCACTTAGTGAGTGCTCAAACTATTAATTTCATTAAAGTATGTGCATTCTACCTCTCTATTATTATTATTAATTAACTATCGACTTAATACCCTCAAGTTATTTTAAGGGCCTTTTACCATTAAGTTACTTAATAAATCTCGCCTATAATTATTTAGAGAAAAAAGTTATACATAAAAAAACTTACACTGATATTCAATCATAATTCATCATATATAATAAATTTATTAATTTTTAAAATAATTATTTTAAAATAATTCAATCAATAATTTATTATTACATGATAGTATAAAATTGATTTATATTGTTAATACATAAACATTAAACTCTTATTTATTATTTCTTCCATTCCAAAATAATGATCTTTTAAGAGTGTAACATGTAAAAGGATATTATTGAAAAAAAATAATTCAAAACCATTAATAGGACTATCATTTTGGAACGAAAATAAAAATTTAAAAATATCATTGTACATCGATGTATTTTTTCATTCGATTCCTCTCTCTCTTCTACATCCTACACCTTAAAATTGGAGTATACATTTATAATTGAGAACTACTAAATATAGACTCTCAAACAAATTCTCTAATTAACTAAAATTTGTTGAAAATGGCCAATATATAGATTTCACTCCTTATTTTATAAATCCAATTCGTTCTTTTGTAGTTTTCATATACACTAGTGTAGTAGTGTCAGAATTTTCAGCCACATTTTGCTCATTCGGCTTTCAAGTTTCGGCTATTAATAAGACTAATAATAATATTTTGCGAACCTGTAGCTGCATATTTTTAACAAATATTATAACTTTTTCTAAATAATCTGACAAAATTACCACCTTTCAATTAATAAAAAAAATCTGTGCGTAGCAACTGACAATCATTATTCGTTGAATTCCAGAAAGTAATATGTGGTTATATGATTTGAAGCACAAAAGAATATATCAAAGAAAACCAACCCCCGTAGCAGGGTAAATTATAACATCAAATGCACTATAAAATATATTTCAAAATGTCAAGGAAAAAATATACATCGGAAATTCCCATCTCTGATATGTAATCCAAGGCCATCTTCGCATAAATCAGTAAAATTGTAGAAGAATTTTCATGAAATAAATTTTCACCGTGGTTTCACTGTCAATCTTATCATTGAAAAATTGTTAACCTGTAAAATGACTGGGCGCCAAGAAATAGCATCATTCAGCATAATGTTTATTTCTGTAGTCCGTCACAGATGTCAGTTGCTACTTTCTCCACTCTATCCATAACTGGCACAATGGGACGGAGTAATAAGCAAAGTTAGTTATCGTTTCAAATAAAGGGTAATTTAGTCCCTACATCAATCTATTAATGGACCTAGTATGATAATGACTGAACAAGGACATGAGAAATTGAACATGATGAAATTTGCATTTCTTGGCACACTTATCCTATTGCCTTTTTTTAAAACTCAATATCATCAGATGATTTGTAATAAATCAAATAAATGAAAAGTTCTACAAAAACCAATCAATACGACATGTGCATGCATGCAATCTTGATCAATTGCTACTTTGCTACCAAAAAACAAAAGAAAAGAACAGCTTGAAATTAGCAGATAAGTTTAGTGAATGAGATAAGATTCAGTAGTATACCCCTTATTGTTTACATGCTTCGTAAGGATGAAGAATGTAGCAATCACAATGATATTTGGCCCTTGGCTAGTCGGCTGTGCAATCATATTTGGTCTTTGATCAAGTTATCAGCTCAACATTTTGTTAATGAAGATAAGGAATAATATCAGCATAGATAGTTCCAGCATAAACTTAGGACCCGTCGTGTGTTCAAGAATTTGCTGCCACCTGTAAGTTCAACCAGTAGATAGCTGCTGGTAAAGCCTGTTATCCATTTTGGATCTACATTACAATCAGATATGACTCAAGAACATTGATAAATCATACAAAACTAAACAAAGCTAGCAAGCATACTAAGCAACATATAAATAAAAGCTAGCAAGCATACTAAGCAACATATAAATAAAAGCTAGCAATCAGATATGCCGAAACTGGTATTTATGATCACGCAATTCATACCCAAACACAAGTATTTGTAACCAGTTATTGGAATAATTATACATAATGAACATTTATCCCCTGTTCCCAATCCTTTACAACCAAATAGCCATAGGTTTAGGCAAAGCATACTTTATAATACTTTTTTTACAAGCAAGTCACTTAAATTTAAAAGCATTCTGACTCACTATTTTCAACAATAGTATCTCAGTATTGCCGACTAGCCCAATCCAAATAACCATGAATCATCATGTCGTACTAGGACAATAGGCAACTAAAACTAACAATTATACCAAGAACTAAGTTAGATAAAGTGCATACCAATTTCCTTCAAATTTAGAGTTGCTTCCCTCCTTTATTTCCTCCTTTGCAAGTTCTTCAAGTATAGCACGTTGTCGTTCATTGATTTCACTAAAAGGATGAGTGGACCAGAAGTGAGAAGATTGAAATATAACTTGGCAGTATGCAGACTAGAGCTTATGTGTAAGAATAACCAAATGAAAAAAGGCAAGCACTTAATACAAATACCATTTTATTAAGACACAAAAAACATCACATGAAAACGAACTTGATAAACGATCATAAACAGCAACACAAATTGTGAAATGGCATTAAAAGGTAGCAAGAATGCAGCACAAGACATAGTTATCAAATCCAGATAGTGGCACGTACCTGCCAGCCTAAAAAACACTATAATGGGATGCATATAGCAGCCTGCTATTTGCAGGCAGCCATTACAGCAAAATTAGAGGTATGAGAATAAAAAATTATACTATACATATAAAAATACTCAAAAAATTAAAAATACCTAAAATTAAAGACAATTCATATTTCATAATTAGTAAGAAAAAATTCAAAAATCACCAGGCTACACAAAGAGGCACGGGAAAGGGCACTCTTTGGTGTTGGTCCTTGAGACGATGCAATTAGGCTTATGTAATTGTGCATCTAAAACAGTAACCATGTTATAATTACAGACTAATGAATACAACGAAACAGTAATATAAGGTAATTAATCAAATCCCCACTAATTAGGAAATACTAATTCTCCATGTGCTACTTTAATTTCAACTACATGTGTTATTTTCTAATATTCTTCCTCAAGTTTGAGAATATATACACCAAGCTTGTTACAAATATATTTAGCTTGAGACCGACTATAAGAGATTTTGCGGACATATTAGCTAGTTGATCATTGGAAATGACAAAACCAGTTGTAGTTTCTCTTGCGAGAACCTTTTTCTCTAACAAAGTAACAATCAATTGTGTTTGATTCTTCCATGAAAAACTATGTTGGAAGCAACATGAAAAGCATCCAAGTTATTGCAAATCAGTTTCATCTCACTGACATCTCCCAATTTTAATTGTTGAAATAAATTGTAGAAGCAAAGCTTCATGATGAATCAAAGGTGATTCAGATGTGTTTTGATGATAACAATGATGATAACAAAAGATGATGACAAAGGTGATGACAAAAAGCTCAAAGATCAATCAAAGAACAGCTCAAGTGAATCAAGAACAATTCAAGAGTTCAAGATAGAATCAAGAAGAATTCAAGACTCAAGAGGAAAGTTAAGAGTCAAGAATCAAGATTCAAGGTTCAAGATCTCAAGATTCAAGAATCAAGCGAAGGCTTAAACAAGATAAGTATGAAAATTTTTCTCAAAAATTGAGTAGCACATGATTTTTCTCAAAACATGTTTACCAAAGAGTTTTTACTCTCTTTAATCAAAAATTGTTTTAATCGATTACCAGTAGCAAAATTGTTTTGAAAAAGTTTTCAAATTGAATTTACAACGTTCCATTTAATTTCAAAAAGTTGTAATCGATTACAATGTTTTGGTAATCAATTACCAGTGTCTTTGAACGTTGAAATTCAAATTTAAAAGTGAAGAGTCACATCCTTTCACATAAAAGTTTTGTGTAATCGATTACACTGATTTGGTAATCGATTACCAGTGATTGTTTCTGAATAAAATCAAAAGATGTAACTCTTCAAATAGTTTTTGACTTTTTCAAATTGGTTTTTAAGTTTTTCTAAAAGTCATAACTCTTCTAATGGTTGTCTTGACCAGACATGAAGAGTCTATAAAAGCAAGACTTTCTTTTGCATTTCAAGTATCTTGAACACTTTTCCAATCAATCTTTTACAAGCCCTAAATCTCTTTGAACTTCTTCTTCTTTGTACCAAAAGTTTTCCAAAAGTTTTTTGATTTTCTAAACCTTGAAAACTTGTGTTATTCATCTTTTCATTCTATTCTCCCTTTGCCAAAAAGAATTCGCCAAGGACTAACTGCCTGAATTCTTTTTGTGTCTCTCTTCTCCCTTTTCCAAAAGAACAAAGGACTAACCGTTTGAATTCTTTTGTGTCTCCCTTCTCCCTTGTCAAAGAATTCAAAACGACACAGTCTGATAATTCTTTTGATTCTTTCCTTTCCCTAATACAAAAGTGTTCAAAGGACTAACCGCCTGAGATTCTTTTGTATCCCCATTCACAAAGTATCAAAGGTTTAACCGCCTGAGATCTTTGTCTTAACGCATTGGAGGGTACATCCTTTGTGGTACAAGTAGAGGGTACATGTACTTGGGTTTGACTGAGAACAAGAGAGGGTACATCTCTTGTGGATCAGTTCTAGTGGAGGGTACATCCACTAGGGTTTCAAAGAGAACAAGGGAGGGTACATCCCTTATGGATCTTTGCTTATAAAAGGATTTTTACAAGGTTGAAAGAAATCTCAAGGACCGCAGGTCGCTTGGGGACTGGATGTAGGCACGGGTTGTTGCCGAACCAGTATAAAAACTCTTGTGTGTTTGTCTCCTTCTTCCCTATTCTTTTACTTTCCGCTATGCATTTAATTTCCGCTTTTACTTTCTGTTAAGTTTCTCTTCTACTCCTCATTCTCTTAACAATTTAGTAAAAGCCTTAAAAGAGTAAATTTTTAATTAGTAAAGGTTTAGGAATAATTAATTCAACCCTCCTTCTTAATTATTCTGAAGCCACTCGATCCAACATAAATGTCAAAGACATGTGATGTGAGTTCACATATTCAGCCTCTGCATTGGGTAATAACAACCATGTTTTGTCTCTTCTCTATGAGATCAGATTTCCCACAAGGACACAATATCCTGATGTGGATTTTCTATAAATTGGAAAACCTGTCCAATCAGAATCGCTGTTGAAGCTATGTCAAGAAAAAGTAAAAAAAGGTAATTTTGGCTACAAGAGGAAAGGTGTTCCCATAATCTAGGCCAAAAAAATCCGAGTATATTTAGCTACAAGACAAGGTTTCAAACTATTAATACTTCCATCTAGTCCAATCTTGACCGTATAAACCCATTGATAACCAACAGTTCTTTTGCCTTTAACTACCATAGCCTATTGCAATCCTGGATGAGGGTGAGACAATGCTTCAACTGTGATTTAAGATATAACAAAGAATCCATAAAGGATACAAAGGTATAATATGAAAGATAAATGATGATAAGATGGTAAGCATATAAGGGATTCGGATTATAAAAGACCTAACACCATTGCACAAGGCAAGGGAAATTTTTTATTCAAAAGGTGAAGCTGAAGAGTTCATTGAAGCAAGGGACGACTCGGGGAACCAAAGCCAGAGTAGCAGGCTGAATCTAAGGTTAAGAATGCAGTTGCTACTAGTAAGTGATTGGAGGAGGAATGACAACAAGCACAAGTATAATTGAACAGCAGCAGCCCCAATTAGTTTCTCATAGGGAAACAGAGTGTTAGGCCTCTTATAAGTAAATATTATAAGAGGAGAGCCAAGACTTAAGATTTATTAATAGGATTGAATTGTTTCAGTTGTTGTTTATGGTAGTTATTTCAAGCAGTTGTTATTTTAATTAGGTGTGTGTGTTTTTAGGACCATACGTAACTGCCTTAAGCAGTTATTGCAGAATAAATTATGTGTGTGTTTTTAGGATCATACGTAACTGCCTTAAGCAGTTATTGCAGAATAAATTCTGGAGTAACAGCAGGGGGGTTAGGCAGTTTTTTAGTGGGTTGTTAGGAAGGGAGAGACCAGGCTCTCAAACATCTTGGGGGAAACCTATGTATTAACTAGTCTACTCAGTTTCCTGTGTAATTTGTAATTTCTGTTTTGTTTCTTTTGAATAAAATTCAGTCCTTATTCCCTTACCAGTTGGTATCTATCACAGAGATACAATGGTGAAACTAACAGTGGCAGCAGACAAATTGGGGGTGGAGCCAGAAAGCATCTTGTTTGTGTGCTAGTGGTGGGTGGAACAGAGTCACCAAAAGGTGGGTGCGCCCATGGGACACTTGCAGAAAGAGTGGTAGGAAAGTGGCTCACACACCAAACAGATACAGGTGCATGTGACAGACATAGTGTTGGTGGCAATGTTTACTCCTGTTTATGGGGGCACAACATTAAAAGGAGGCAGTAGAATAAAAAAAATGCGCAATTACTGTCCCATATTAGGTCTGGCTAGGTAAGGAGAACTTCCTAGACTGCTGATACCATATTAGGTTCAGGTAACTATGTGTCTAAAACAATACACGTATTTAAAATTATAAAATAATGAATACAATGATACAGCAATAAAAGGTAATTAATCAAATGTCCGGTAATGGAAAAGACTAATTCTGCTAATGTCAATAACAACTAAAAGGAAATAGGAGAATCGACAATTATGTAATCCATTTTCCATAATGCCATAATATCATTATCAACCAAAATCCATATGGAATTAGAAGCAAAGCAACATTATAAGGAAAAACATTATATTGCTTCTTTAACATAGTAAATATCACATTACTCAAAGACAATGAAGTTAAACTAAAACAAGAGTTGAATACAAGAAGAACCTACACAGGAAGATTAACACGGAATCGTACATACTGATCCCCATGATGTACAAAAAATCCATGCTTTGGTAGTCCTGCATCAACAACTATAGTAAATATACTTTTGAAGTACCACGAGAGAAAACTGAAAAGGACCAAAAACTTGTTCAAAACTGACAATGAGAGAGGGAACTTTTAATTTAACCTTTGCCTCTTAATACTAGAAGCTGTCCATGTTGAACACCCTTGGGTATCTAGGGAAACATAACCACACAATAGTAGATAAAATAGGGTCAAAACAAGCAGTCATCTGAACAATTATTCTATAGCAAGTTGAAAGCCATAATTTGATGAGGGGAACAATATGGCTAGAACAAGCAGGCTTGTTTTTCTTCCACCTAAGATAGTCAGTAAGCTCAACAATTTGGAACAGAAATTTGGAATACAATACAGTACAATGAACTTCAATGGTAACTTTTCATTTAACCTTTGCCTCTTAATACTAGAAGCTGTCCATGTTGAACACCCTTGGGTATCTAGGGAAACATAAACCACACAATAGTAGATAAAATAGGGTCAAAACAAGCAGTCATCTGAACAATTATTCTATAGCAAGTTGAAAGCCATAATTTGATGAGGGGAACAATATGGCTAGAACAAGCAGGCTTGTTTTTCTTCCACCTAAGATAGTCAGTAAGCTCAACAATTTGGAACAGAAATTTGGAATACAATACAGTACAATGAACTTCAATGGTAAGCATAAAAGTTATCATTTTGACAAAAGATATTATGAAACCAATATTATTATCTTTTTTTCTCAGTGGATATAAAGGAATCCAAAAATTATGAACCTAAAGCATCTTAACCATATAGGCTTTCATTAGAGAGCTTAAACAAGGCAGCCAATTTATTTAAGATCTGCAAACTTAAGTGACTAATACTGAAAAAGTAAATCTTGTCTTACTTTTAACTGCATCTTCCCAGATAAAGTAGGCACCTCAACTTTGCCGCCAAGAATAGCCTGTAATGTTAAAAAAATTGTTCTATTAATAGCACTGATACAAACTTAGGTGCACTGCACTCCCACCTAGATAAGAAAGGTGCAAAAGATGTGCAAGTGTCTTAGAATGGGACCCCTTTAAATAATCTTCTCTGACAAAATAAATGCAACAGCATAAAGGAAGTGTGAGAATTAAGCACATGTAAAATGTGAGATAGCTGTTATGTTAGGATAAAGCACATGTAAAATGTGAAATAATTGTTACAGATTTTTTATCAATTAACGGAACTGTTTTGTATGCTATCAGGGCATAGATATAGCACAACATGTGTATTATACTGTACATAATATATATTTACAGCATTCTGATCAAGACACAATTCCATCAGAAAATTGTAAGGAATCCAACCTAAGAAGAACTAAAGTTATATCCCTTCCATGTTATATGTATAAATCTGTTCCCTCAAGTTGAAACACTGAAGGGAGAGGGGAAACTTATTTCAACACATTTTTGGATCTCTACATGTACATCAGAGTTTCCTTCAGGTAAAACTGTTCTCAAATAGCAGGAGAGAACACCATTGTTTTGAACCAAATAAAACTATGTAAACATGAAACTATGCTTGACAAAAAGATCTAAGAGAAAGCATAGTGTAGTGCAACTTCTGGCTCATCTTCATAGGGCTTATTAAGAAATTTAATAGGAATTTGTGTCCCCAAGCCTAGCAGCTGAATTGCCCATTAACCTAGAAGCAGAAAGGTGTGCTCCCCCTATGTATGCAGAATGATAAGGGTGCTCAGGTTTTTCCCCTCTTTAATCAGATGGTTGAACGTCCAAAAGTAATGGAAGTATAGAACATATTTAGCTCTCACCTGCGTAAAGCTAATATTAGAATCCACGTAGATATCTGCACCATCTCTGACAAAGATTGAATCCTCAGCCACCTATATCAACAGAAGAAAAAAAATGATGTTCCAATAAGAATAGAAGGTAGATCATAATTTGCCATGACAACAAACACATTATACTACTAGAGCAGAAAGCTTA
The DNA here is from genome assembly GCF_000004515.6 of Glycine max. Classification (NCBI taxonomy): domain Eukaryota; kingdom Viridiplantae; phylum Streptophyta; class Magnoliopsida; order Fabales; family Fabaceae; genus Glycine; species Glycine max. Next base: position 44,874,714 of record NC_038250.2, read on the forward strand.
TTCCTGGTTTTAATTTTTAAACAGCAACATATAATCAAGAAGATGGGAACAGAAATACTTTTAAACATGCTACTACATGTTAAAAAGTGTCTCCATAATTACATGATCAAGGTAAATGAAGCACTTCTATGATGTTCCCCTTACCCCTGACCCAGTAAATAACCTATGGATCCAGGGAAGAGTTAGAATTTTTTTTCTTGAGAAGACCAAAAAACAGAAACTTATACACTTCAGTAAGATTATTTGTATCAAGAGTTTTCACTGATAGCATAATTGTTATGGTGTTTAGGATTTAATTGTATTAATTCAAACTTTACTGAAAATCTTGCAACTACTTCATCACTCGCATCATGTATTTATATTTATATAGTGTGAAATGACAATTTACTATTAACCTGTAGCATTCTAAGTCCAAGATAAAATTTTAGGTAAAATAAAGTCATCAATGAAAGCATAACAATTTAACAAAACATACTAACAACTTCGTTAAGATATTTAATTTGTAAAATGTTGAGTAAACTTCCTTTTTGGTCATTCAACATTTTACATAATGTTGCATTGCTCTATTTATAAATAAAGTGTCAATTTAGTATCACCAGTAACTAGAGGAGCAATGTTATCTTACATGTAGCTTTGGATGACCAAAATGGACATTAACCCTGTTATGTATGTTAAGATTTTATTTTATTAGTCTTTTATGTGCAGATACTAGAACATGAATGCATAAACATGAGAAAAATAAAAACAATAAAAAAAACTTTATGAAACAAATACTTTATAGTTGAAGACTGAAGAGACAGAATTGTGTTCATTTTCCTACCAAATGAGAGGTGTACTTTATTTACAAGCATTGGATATTAAGCAAGGCTGGCTTTACACTGTCTATTAAAGTTTTCAACTTACAATGGATCAAGTTACATGAAAAAAAATGTACTTTGAGGAAGCCAGCCTGAAATTTTGACTAGAATTAATATTTTCTTTAATAACCATTCAGGGCATTAACCCCAGCTTGCCAAAATGGCCCTATGCCACTGTATGGATCTAATGTGTCCACGATAGAATATAGGCTCATTTATTTTTAAGTTGTGTGGAATTAATTTTGAACTGTTGAACGTAATTAGGATGCATGCCCAAATTGATTGTCATAGATTTTATAATGAAACATGTCACACTAGGAAGAATTGATTGCGGGTGTTCCCAAACAAGTACCATTCCCTTTAAAAATGCCAAGTTTGGTTAAAATCGCAGATTCATAGACCAGCAGGTAGCACATGTTAATGTGAGAATATTTGGACAGAAAATTGCCTTTATTTTAATGTATAAACTCCCAGGTTGACCTCCACTTCCAGCAGCATTCCCACCTTCTGGCACATGGATTGTATCTCCTGAATCCACACCTACCAATTCATGGAAAACTATGATAAGAATAATGGGGGGAAATTCTGCTTTCAATAAAATATGAAGAGTGGCAAAAGGTAAACCGAATCTAGGCAGGGCAGGTCTGCAGCATGGACAAAAACTTTCCATGTATAAAATATTCTTCTATATAACAATTAGCACCTTAAAAGGAATCAAAGGTTATTACATATCAACTTAAATTTAAGCATGAAAGATGAAACACGGGTCGAAATTATAATTTGTATGTAAAGAATTTCCGATCTGAACAAGAAGCTACTACAACAACAACCAAGTTTTATTTCACTTTGTTCAGGTACATTGATGGGCTGTAACCAACATACGGCTTTAGTTAACTTCGTCACGAGTATCAAAAACCAACCTGCTGGTATTGTAACTTTAACCTCTTTAACCCCTTCAACCACCCCAGATCCTCCACATGTTATACAAGAGTCCTGCACAAAATAGATAGACAAAATACAAATTTATGAAAGATCATGGCACAAAAATAGATAACCACCTCACAAGATTACTTGGCATGGAATTTATGAAAGACCTTAATGATTCGGCCTGATCCTTTACAAGTAATGCATGTTGACGTAAATGGGGGGATTGTAACCTGGGAAAAATAATCACAACCAAGAGCAAAAGAACATATTAATAAGTCATAACTGGTAACTCTAATGCCCCAAAGAAATGGACTCATAATGGCTCAAATTTTGCTATAAAATATTTTTGTCATTTTAATAATCAACATTGATCTTTGAAGGCACTTACTCGACCTGAGCCCCTGCATGTTGGACAAACTTTTGGGATGGCATCAAGTGGATAGCCCTGCCCATCTGGATTAAAACAATGAAAGTCAATGGCATCAAATGGGGTTATCATTATGTTAAGGGAAAGGCCCACTACACTATAACCAGATGTCATGTGGGACACTTTACACATCCGGCAATATGTACATTAGATTATTTCCTCAAAATTGTTCTGCAGCTTATAAAAATTTTAGTTATAGCCACAGATTAGCAAGCAATAAATATCAGTAAACCTTATCCTGTTCATTAGTAATCAATAATGTTTATATCAATCACTAATCTCTCCAATGCAAGAGGAAAAGGGAGAGAGAAGCTGACCCAATGTCAATGCAGCCACTGCACATTCTAGGTTCTATCATTCGAAAATAGGGTTCATCATAAGACTTTTCTAAGTAAGATTCCTATCTAACAGGATTGCCTTAAATTTCAATAGAAACAACATATATACTCAGTTAACCCCAACCCCCCACTCCAAAATTAAAAATGGGGGTTCTCAACTAAATAAACTTCTTATAACAATGGAACATACACTAGATTATGTGTTAAACTTCTTTTGCAATCAAAATTTATTTATATGAAGACAATTTTTGCCATTTCCTAAAGCAAATAATAACAAATGGAAATAGATAATATACAAATCCAGTATAGAAAAAAAATTCTACCCAATGCTTTCTTAACTCCCAGAATATGTTAACTTTACTCACTGCAATGATCACAAGGAACTGATGCATCAAATGACACATGCTTGGTGCATCCTCTCGCTGCTTCGGAGAAAGTAAGAGACATCTCCACCTATCAGCATAGCAATAGGCAAATAGTTAAGCTAGAAAAGTAGGAAGATATTTCAAAGAAGTGAAACAACAACAGAGAAACAAGAGTTAAGCTAACCTCTATATTTGATGAGAATTGAGTTGTTGCTTCTTCAAATATCTGTTAGATCAAGAAGATTATGAGATTTCCTCAGCAAATACTTATGTGAAATGAATCCAAAAACATAAAGAATTTATGTGTGTGTGTAGAGAGAGACAAGGAGCATATCAAGTCACAGCATATAATGCAAGGTATGAGGAACTGATCTAATGACCAAGATATATATATATTCAATTAATTAATTAATAAAAGACAACAGTATGCACGAGAGCAAAAAAATACCTCATAGAATACTTTATGAAATGAATCAGAAAAATGAGAACGATAAGCATTTCTAAACCTTTCTGCATCATCACGATCATATTCTATGTCTTCTGAACCACGAGTACGCATCTTCAGTTGAAAAGGGGTTCGTTGGAGAAAATGATGGGAAAATGTTAGTCAATTCAACATCCTAAGTAAGAGTGTAAGATATGAATTACAGAAATTTTGAACAGCTTTAACCAACTGATGCTCCAGAAATTTTTAACGTATAGTAACTCTGCTCTCTTTTCTAACATATAACAAATTTGAAATTCTAATAGTGGGTGGGGAGGGGGGGGGGGGGACTACCTGGTCATACTCTGCTCTCTTTTTAGAGTCTCTCAATGTCTGAATTACATAGCAAAAATATCACTGTTAATTAATCAGTTTAAACCATAACAAACCTAGCCAGAAGAAGGGAGGGTTAAATACGGCTGAAAATGCAAGGGAAAAAAAAATTAACTTTCATATAAAGACCTCGTAAGCTTCTCTTATATCTTGAAATTTCCTCTTAGCAGATGGATTATTCTTATTTGCATCTGGATGGTACTTTTTAGCAAGCTGCGCAGTACATAACAGTGTGGCATAATGCAGTATTAGCCAAACGAAGACATTTGATTTTGGAATATTATTGTCAAAGCAGTATGACAGAATATATCATGATTGAAGACCAAAATGCTCACATAAACTGTTTTTAGTATGCACTAAGCTCCAAAAACAATTGTTATAGATTAAATTGCAGAACAAAGAGATTTCTACAAGTTATACCCCTTTGACAACATAGTGGAAATTGTTTACCCTTCATGTATTAGGTTTTGTGACCTTGTGTAATTCTTTTATGGATGAAAGAAGAATTCCTTAAGATGAATTGAATATAATATTATAATTAACAAGCTTAAATACATTTTTCATCCCTGCAATTTAGCACTTTTTTAATTTATGTCCTTACAAAAAAACATCTTTTTAGTCCTTACAAAATGTGTTTGTTTTATTTTTCGTTCTTAAAGTGCTTTAGATAACACTTTGAACAGTAAGAAAATGCTTCGAACAGTGAAAAAAGTGTTATCTAAATAGTGCTTTAAGGACAAAAAACAAAACAAATACATTTTGCAAGGACTAAAACAGAAAAAGAAATTTTTCAGGGACAAAAATGAAAGAAGCGCTAATTTGCAGGGACGAAAAATGTATTTAAACCTAATTAATATGATGTTGGAGGATAAGGGATCCTGCTCAGTATATATAAAGGAAAATAAAACAGCAAAGCAAAATCATTTATCAAAACATAAATAGAACAGAGCTGCTCATAACCTCAGCAGTCAGCACATGTTAGGGAAATACCAAAAAGACTATGTGCCACCAAACTGGCAGGCATCGCATGCATTGCATGGACATTTGAAATACAAGTTAATGGTGAAAAAAATACAAGTTTAAAAAATATTGAAGAAAAATTATTTCACTGTTAATAAAAAAAATATAAAGAAAGACATTTAAAAAAACTTATTTTGAAAAATCTTAGCATTAGTTTAATTACAAAAATTATAATTTTAATGACAATTTGTAAATATTCCATTGCACTTAATAATGTTGATTGAAGAAAGTTATGTATTGATTAAAATAGTAAAGAAAACTAAAAATATCCTTTAATAAGATCACTAATTAAAGAGACATGATATTTTGATATAGAAACTTACACAACATGTGTCATAAAATGAGGAAGACACATGAATACATTTATAGAGTACAAGTGGAGGTTATCTCATTTTCAAGAATAGGGACCCTAATTTATAATTTACAGGTGGATAGAAGCTAAACTTCTAACTTATCCCAGAACTAGCTAATGTGACTTAGTAAATCATAACTAAAAGATATGTAACAACATCTCATTCTATCATCTAGATGAAACTATCTTTCCATCACTGTGTATGCACTTTTGGTATTCAAAAATTATTACTAGTTGTATCTCTCTGCATGCATAAGACTTCACACTCTGAAATTCAAAGTGTGAATAAATTGATCGGCCAGCAACACAATAAATGCAGATTAGATTATGCATAAAGCCATAAAAAATGTAAATCAACAAGAACTATGGTTACCTTGGTAAAGGCACAAACAAGAGGAGTAAGAATATTAGATGCTTGCTTAGTAGTAAAGATGACGAAATGAAAATGAGAATGGCCTTAAGTTGACTTTCCCTTCACAGAAAGGTTTTCCTCTTGTATATTAGATGGAAATGAAGTAGAAACTAGAGTGAAACTTTAGTCCTAGAAGAGGTCATTACATGGATTACACAATGTCATTAGGCTCAGTTCAAAACCAAATTCTAAGGGAGATTATTCACCTTGAAATCCCTATTAATAATTTCCTCTAATGTCATTCTTAGCCTCCCTCCATCCCTTTTCACAAAGCTAAAAACCATGCAATCTACTCTCCTCACCAGTGCCTTCAATGGCCACCTTTGCATGTATCCGTACCATCTTACCAGATTTTCTATTATCTTATCCTTGATAATTGTAACAATAATATCTCTGTGTACAATCATTTTTTATCATTTTTTTTTTGTGTAGCTACACATTCATCTTAACATACTTATTTTTACTACTACACTTTTTTCTCTCATTCCTTTAAAGCCCGACATTCACAACCACAAAGTATAGTTAGACGTACAGCAATACGATAAAACTTCTCTTTGAGCTTGTTAGGTACTTTGCAATCGCAAATAACTCCCAATGTTTTTCTCCTTGTATCATGTGTGGCGTCTTCATTAATTTCCCTATTTTTTTGTAATATTGATCCCAATTGTGATATGAGTATAACATCTTCTCCAATTTTTACTTCCAAGTCATTTTCCTCTTGTTTTTTGGCAAAAAATGCAATGCATAAACAAGTAAGAACTCAAAAATGAGCCCTAATGTAAACCTACCCTTATAAGGAAGTCGCATTTTCCTCTTGTTTTTTGGCAAAAAATGCAATGCATAAACAAGTAAGAACTCAAAAATGAGCCCTAATGTAAACCTACCCTTATAAGGAAGTCGTTAGTCTTGCCTTCAAGAGTTATCAGACTAGTAGTTATTCCATCACACATGTCTTTTATAGTCTGGACATAAGTCATGGGAACTGTTAAGGTTTAGTAACTATATGATTTCCTTATCCTTACAGCTAAACCTGGTTTAGTAACACAAAACTATATTACTGTCATGACTGGGAATAACTACTAGTCTGAGAACTCTTGTCCGGATCATCTAATTTGCCGTTGCTGTCACTCCTACCAAGTACCAAGCAATTGGAATGAAATTTCATGTCTCCTACTAAAAGCATTCAACATGAAATTTGAATCACCCCCATTGCCCAAACAAGCATTGCATTTTTCCAATTGACTTCACCATTACTCTACCTAACAAGCATAGCTTTGATCAATCAATACATATGCCGTAAGCCATACAAAACAACAGATTCCTAATAATGACGCACCGAGTGAAATGCCTTCTTTATCTCGTCCTGACTGGCATTTTCAGGAACACCAAGAGTTCGATAGTAGTCTCGGTCAGCTGACGAAGAAAATGCTGGAACAATACAAGCAAAAAAAGGAAATAAAATGAAAACCTTACAACATATCTGAACATCACTGATATACAACTAGAAACAGTTAACAATGTAATTCAGGTTTAACTCAGCAAAACCTGTGGCATGAAAATAACGATATCTTAACGGTACTCTCGGAATCAGAGACTCCTGCGTTTTCGTGACGAAACCACAATTGACCAAAGCTGGTAATAAAACATTTAATTCCGCAAAAAAAGAATCAGAAAATGAAAACCATAACTATTAATTAAGAAAAAACAAGAGAAATTCAGAACGTGCCTCGAGCGAGCAAAAACGATTGGCGAGACGACGAGACTTTGCTGAATGTTGATTCTCCTTTATCCACGAGCGATTCTAAGGTCAGGAACGAAAGCAAATGGCGCCGATACTGCATTGGAAGAATCGATAGTGTAAAAACGGAACAACGGTAATGAATGATTTTGGGATTTTGGTTCCTCCACTTACCGGCGTGAACCACGTGAACCTTCTCATTCGCGTCAAAGTCACAGGCTTGTGGATATAATGATATAGCTGCGCAATAGAGAGGGACGAAGGCTTTGAATCGTTATCGGCGATTAACTAACAGATTCCGGTGGCGGTGGTGCTGCGTACTCTCAGATCTTTGGGACTCGGGGTTTTAGGGGAGTATTGGATTTAGGTTCATGCTGTAACGGGGTCGTTTTAGTGCCAAGGTACTTTTTATTCTAGACTTTATAAAATAAACATCTAGGACTTTGTTTTTGTTTTTGTTTTTATTTTTAAATATAGACTTATGTTTTTAATCTTTTAAATTTTTGTAATTATTTATTTTTAGAAGTTAAATTATTTTTATTAATTTCTGGAATCTTTAAAAAATTGTTTTAGTTTATCTTTATTAACTGTGCTTATAATTTTATAATTTATGGTCACAATAAATAATTTTAATTTTAATTATTTAAAAACAATTTTTTTATTTTAAATTGCTAAAATATTTGACATTGGTGATCATTTTTTATGTATTTTGGCTGTTTGAAAGAAGAAAAAAACCAAACATGGATGTTGAATTATGGTGATTTTTTTAAGTATTATGATGAATTTAAATTTTCAAATTATTTTTAAAGAAATTAAATCAAAAAATATTTTGGAGTTGAGAAATCATCACAAATTATGATATTATTAGAAAAAAATAAAAGGATTAAAAATAATTTTTCAAAAATTTAAGAGATTAATGAAATAATTATTTTTAATGACTAAAAAATAATTACTGGAAAAAAAATATTTAAGCATTAAATATATAAGTTATATCGTAGATTTATAATGAACTAGAGGGCAGCCTTTCTGCTTTGCACAAACAGAGGGAAAAAAGAAACAAAAACAAAAAACAGTGATCCGTTCTTAATGAGAGGAGAGAGTAAACAATAACATATTAAAATAAAGTATAGTTATACATGTACCTGAGTAAAATAGAGATCGAATGGTTTTAATATAATTATTGACCAGAATGAGACTCCTGCAGTTGCAGGAATTTTTAAAAATGAAAAGTAGAAAGTGAGAGAGTAAAAGAGAGAAGTAAAAAAAAGGTTGATTAATTTTATAAGTTTTCTTTTTAATTATTTTTTAAAATAAGGCTGTAGCAAAGCTAGTTGGAAGTGGCAAGAAAAAATTGTTTTGCTACAGTATTTGCATGGTGATAAAATAGGAGAGAGAGAGTATAGTAAAAGAGAGCACAGTAAAGTAAAAATAAGTGAGGCCACAGTGCAGGAAACAATAACAGTAAAACACGTGGCAAAGGAAGTAGGTGCTGAAGCATGGAAGAATAAATGGTTGTTGAATGGTTTTATTATTACTATTGATAAATAATTTAAATTGCTGACAATGTCTAGCATGAACCATAAAGTAAGTGATGTTTCGTGGATTCACAATTCTCAGATGATTAAAAATTGACAAGCTAACAAATTAATGAAAACTTTTAACTGTCACATTAATCTCATCCTCACATTTTTATTGTGCATCTTCCATATCATATTCCTTTTTCCTTATCAAGTTTGAGAAATTTTCAATCATTTTTCATTGTCGACTATTGTATGCCATCGTCGGATGTAATTTTTGATAATGACATTTTGTTTTTCCCCTTCATCTCTTCTCATTTCCTTCATACTCACATGATTATCATTATTATTCACAAACATTGTGGCATAGCAAGCAAACTTGTGTTGTGTGCAATGCCTCTTGTGTGAGTTCGATCTCATAGTAGCAATAATGTTGACGATGATAAACCTTGGTTTCGGTCAACTCCTGAAGTTGGTGCTACTACATAATGCCACAGTAATGTTTTATTTGATGACGATTTGCAGGAGAACGGTCTCGATTTGAAGCTCGAGTTTAGGATCCCATATCTCCATCCAAGAAGCTTTGGAAGTAGATGTTCCTCTCCATCCAAGTTGGTGCTTTGGGTGGCTCGCCATAGCCGCATCTAAACCAACCACCCTCATTGTTCGTCGTAGTTGTAGCCAACAATGGCACTAGCAAAGGGAGAAGGAAAGAGGAATAACGATAGAGGAGCCACAACGGTTGAGGCGCGAGGCGATGGAGGGGCGACTACGATTGAGCCTTACAATGGAGTATAGAGAGAGGAGTGTCTAAAGTCTTTATGGATTTGAAAGGAAGAAAATATACATTGTGGAAGGTGTACCATAAGAATGTGAGGTTGAGATTAATCTAATGGTTAAAAATTATGGTCCACTAAAGACTACTTACCTTCATGGTTCATGTTGGATGCCCTCTAAATTGTGATACAAAGTTTTTATTAGAATATTCACAATTTAAGAATATATCAAAATATAATTTAGAGATAAAGTTAAATAAGGGTAAATTGAAGATGATAAACAATTAAGAAGATCAAGTATACATGTAAAAATAAAATGTGATAGGTTGAGATTATTTTGTGAAAGTTATAGTTGGATTTATTATTTTTTTAGTCCCTAAATTTTTTTAGAAAATATTTTTAATCCTTGAATTTTTCTATTCTATTTTTACTCTTTTAAGTTTTTTCACCTTATTTTAGTCCTTTAAGGATGAAAAAGGTTAAGGAATTAAAAGTAAGAACGAAAATAAAACCTAAGAGCCAAAAGTATCACTTCTTGAACCAGTAACAAAAGAGATAAAATCATGTGCCAAAAGTATTGACGCCTTACCCAATAGTATTGAGAGTGTATCAATTCTACCAATAAAAAAATCTTTATCAAATTGTCTCATACTATACAATACAATGCTCTTTGTTCTTAAAAGATCAATTATTTGGCTACTTCCTCTGCTTTTAATCCGCCTTTTAAACTCTTAATACGATCAAGTAGGACATTTTCATATATTATTATTTCATTCTAAGTATTCTTTACAATGTTAAATTTTCGTGTTTAATACAAGATTTCAGAAAGAAAAAAAAAATTAAACAAAAGTCAAGAATGATTATGTGTAACATTCCCATACTTTCATTCCTACGGGTAGAGGAGGCTCATCCTCAATCACATGCCATGAGAACATTTTTGTCATGTGACCAATCTCCTTCGTCATCAACCTACCAACACCATGTTATCGCCACCAACTGCCATCAACCACTACCAACTATCATTTGCTGCAATGGATTACTAGAACTCGACCAACCTCCACCTTTTTCAAGTGCTTGGAAAGTGGTCAACAAGTCTAGTCAACACCACTAATCGTTGGCATGTTACCACCTATCAACAACTGACAAAAACCATTGTTGCCAATCACTAAAACCCGGCCACCCTTTACCAATGCTAGGCTTTTGAAGCTACCACCAAACAGGTTCATTCCTAGTAATTTTGGGCTCAAATAATCACGAAAAATCATTACCATTCTTTTTTTTCCTCATTTTCTGGAGGAAATCACTGTCCTCGAACGCAGGGAGACAAATCGTACATAAGCCCAGCGTAACTGTATGTTCTTATTAAACGAATCAAATCAGAAAAACTGCGTATAACCAAAAGAAAAATGATCCTTGTACAATAAATCTTACTACAAAGAGAAAGGAAGAAAAGTGAGAGGAGAGAAAAAAATTTAAAATGTAATAAATGATATAATAAAAAAATAGACACAAAATGATATCATATAAATTATTGTACTTGTATCATATCTCTTTCCGCCACCTTTTCCAAAATAATAAAGCACCAATAATGTTGAGGCCACTCTTACAATGATGTGAAGAACCTGCATAATATCACATGCAATATAAGCACTTTAGGGTACCCCTTGTTATCCAGCAATTAAACGTTTTGGATGGATGTTTCTGTCAAGGGGATCGACATTATGCTGTTGTAGCAGCAGATATAAATGATGAGAATGTTCATTACTTCTATTCTGTGCACCATCATTTTGACATTTCTAAATGATGACAATGTCTCTGTGATGGGGATCGACATTATACTGTTGTGGCAGCAGATATTGATTTTAGGGTAATCTAAATGATGAGAATGTTCTATACTTCTAACTCAGTGCACCATCATTTTGACATTTCTCTTCGGTCTGTCTCCCGAAGAATAAATGGATGATAAACAATGGTAGAAAAGAAAAGGAAAGGTAAGATTGCACAATGTAGTAACATGCGCAAATAATTCCTCATACAGAACAGATAATATTTAATTCTCGTACTGTCACAATGAAATATACAAGGCAAAGGACACAATGGGTTCTGCTTCCAAAAACAGCTCTTTATTCTTAAAAAAAATCACATGTCAAATTTCTGAAAACTGTCTGTTGTTTTGCCTTTCTGCTTTAAGTTATACTTAGGAAAAATAAAAACTTGCTTGGAGAAGTTCTCCATTAATTTAAGTTTTTGATATAGTTTATATTAAGATATTAAAATACAGAATTACAACAGTGCCCTATAATTCCCAGGCTACTTTAAGGATGACAGTGCAGATGCAACATTTCGTGAAATTCGGTCATGTATAGGCTCCTGCAAGGAGAAAAGTTGTATTAGTATCGATTGCATTAGATAATATAATAAAAAATATTTATGGATTACCTCGGTCAAGGGCACCTCAAACTTTGATTTTGTTATAGTCTCATACAAGAAAATGTAACTGTCCAACAGAATAGTATAATGTTCAATTAAACGAATAAGATGAAAAATATGGTATCCAAAATCAAGAATAAGTTAATTTACAGAAAGTAGATCAGTGTAAACAAGCATAAATAGGATAGACATGTCATGAAAGCAGGACACTGAAACTGATGATCACTGTATTCATTTTAATGCATACTAGCAAGAATAGGTCATAAGTTTTCTTCACATATGATGGGAAAACAATGCAATGTTTTCCTTTCATCATCTAATATGACAATATGTTGTGTCGCATGCGCAAGAGAGAGAGAGAGAGAGGAGAGCAGAGAGAAAAGAGAAGAGAATCTCATACTTGTGCTCTGGTAAAGCATTCAAACAAATATAAATCTCAACCTCTTATAAATCATTCAGAATGAAATAGGCTATAAGCTAGTAACTGAAACTAAATAACATAAAACCAGCGGTTTAAAGCAAGTATCCATAGAGGGCATCAACTACTAGTCATCACAAAGACATTTTGGCATGGAAGAGCTTAGGCAGCTTAGAAATGCTAAGCAAAAGCATGTTCAGATGATCAAAAGTTCAAAACAGAACAGAGAGGAAATGAATGGTTTCTCCTTTCTTTTGTAATTTTATTCCTTTTCTCATTATCAGGCGTCCCTTATCCTCCAAATTGAATTTCTTCTTTCACTTAAGAAAAAGAAAGAGGACACTACACAATACAATTCTTCTATTCCAAATTTGTACATACGAATTAAACATAACACAGTTACAAATCTGACACTTGAATCTCTGCCAGGTTCTTAGAAACAAAAATCAGAGCATAACTACTTAATTATAATTAGTAATAAGTCTGATAAAGTAATAACCATATAATATTCAGGTTTATTTCTCGAAAGATTCAATGCAAAATATATCAAGTGTAAAAGGAACTAGTGCCAGTAGACATACCGCCAGGCTAATTCACAGACAAGATCTTCAGGAGCATCAGGAAGGACCTAAATAAAATTCACCAGTGTGATGTGATGCATCTTTACAACTTAAGTTAATCCATTAGCAGTATAAAATGTAAAATACCTCATCTTCATATGGATTGCAGTGACTTTTAAACCACAGCCTCAAGAACTCCTACAAATTGAATTCTAAAATATTAGCAAATTGCTGACCATCTATATTTCATAAAAAAAAAAAAAAGTTAAGAAGATGGAAGCTCATTCATCCACTAAGTACATGTTTGGTTCAGCTTATTTTGACTCTTGAGAGAGGTTTTGAAAAATATGCAATTATTTTCCTAAAAATAATCTATACGAAACATGCATTAAATCTGTACACTAGCAAGAAAAACACACCTCACTTTTAGAAGAAAACTAAGGTTGATACACATAAAATACCTTGTCAATATTTTCAGGCTCAAGACCATTTTGAAAGCGCTCCAGGTAAGAATTGGCAATCCAATATCTACTTGAATCAGGAGTATGGACCTGGAGTTTGGAAAGAAAAAATTATCACATTTATATACATAATCTGTGAGTGCATGAGAGAAAACACTATGCATCATCCATCAGGGATAGCATTGAACCTCATCAATCAACATAATTGAACCATCATTTGCCTTCCCAAACTCATACTTAGTGTCTACCAATATGAGGCCATGCTCCAAAGCCACTTGCTGAAAAGTCAATCAAATGGAAAAGTGAAAAAAGCAGGGGGGAAATAACTTACAGCTGTAAAAATATATATTGTGCACACAGGATTAAGTAACCAATCGATGGATCAACCACCTATATTCCTAGCGAGGCTATCAAGTATCAAAGAAATGATTTGAGAACACTATGCACCATGGATGAACAGATCATACAATCAAGATTTGGTCACTAGTCAGTGATGATTTACACACAAATCTCCATCACTTACTGTGGACTCTTCCACAACAATCTGAATTCCTTCATAATTCACTAGATGCCTCTCTCTCCCTCTCAACCCTTTTTCTTATTTATAGGCATTTAGGCAACATGCCTCTTTTTCTAATTATCTCAGCCTCCAACCCCCAGACTAAATAATCATTCCATTAAGTATGGGATATCTAACACTCAACCAAATATATGAAAAAAAAAATAGAAATAATTTCCTATAGAATAAGCAAAGCAATCTATGTATTTAAACCACCCAATATCATAATCAAAGGTGTAACTAATATGCATAACATTGAGTATCATGGAACTCTCTTCCAGAACTCAACAATCTTTACATTGTCCACTGATTTTAGCGTTCACATATTGATTCATAAGAGTATACCCCTATAACTACAGAACAAACATTATTGAAAAATTAAACCATGATACTTATGTCCTTTTTTTCTTCTTCAGTATGTAAATGAGTCACTAACACATTATCTATTTAAACCAAATAAAAGACAATGATGTCTTATATACTATCACATTATTTAAAAATGATTTCTTTTTCAGTGCAATGGAAAAAAGATATCATATTTTACAAGTGCAATATTCCTGGCTACAATGAGAAGGCACTTCGTTGTGTCCTTTACTTCCCAAATTTGAAAATGCCCTGGACATAGCAGCTTATTACCTGTCCATATTCAAACAAGGATAATGCTTTTTCACTTGCTTCTACATAATCAGCTCGAGTCATCAGTCCCCTTTCTATGATCTGCAATGGAAATGCATTACAAAAGTAAGAAATTGAGATAAAAAAAATGTTATGAAATGATCATCAATTTGTTGGAAGTTCATCATCGCACCTTAGTTAGTAACTCCAAGAATAAGGGATAGTACAAGAATATTCTATTACTAATCATGGGAACATCTTAGGCTTATATTTATGCTTACTTTTACCAACTTACCAGGTTAGTCCACCACTCCAGACTCCACTTTTAACAAGTAAATCTATGATTATAATATTGCTTATCATTTCTATTAAGAAGGCTGAGCTTCACTGATCTTGGACGATATTTTCATTTTTCACAGAAATAATGACATAAAAACTGCAATATAAAGCCAACTGAGAAGAGAACAACATTGCTGATTTAATACAAGCATCCCTTTTTTTAATAATGGGAACTAATTGCTAGTGCAAGACAATATTATAAGAAAATCAGTCACCTATCCCTATATATTTCTCCCTCAATTTCAGGTTAAGATAAGTTAACTAGCTACGTTGCATGCATGAATACCAGTACGGTACCAGGTACGAGATATGGGGTTTTTCCAAAAATCTAAGGTACGAGTATGTTAATATAAACTTAAAAAAAAAATATACATATAAAAAAATAAAACTTTATATAAATGATTAAAAAAACACAAATAAGCATAATTTATATTACTGTGGCCATACCCTAGATTTTTTTAAATTCCCATACCCATACCCAGTATTGTATCTGTATCCATGCAATGTAGCCTGTGAAACTCATCCTTTACTATAACTTCAGCCATAGTGAAAAAGCTGGTTGCAAGTGATAAAACTAGGCATCATACCTCATCTGGAGTGATAGGAACATCATGATCTGCAGCCTTGGTTGTTGGAGTGAGTATATTTTTAGGCAACTTCTGATTTTTTACCATTCCTGTCATGTGCTAAGATCCTATTAGATAAGGAGACAAATATATTTTAAGAATGAGACACAATTAAGAAATCTCACCATCTGGGATGACATTTCCACAATAGTTCCGAACGCCTTTATTGTAGACTGTCCATAGAGATGTATCAGTACTTCCAGTGACGAACCCTCTAGCTACAAGCCGACAACATAAGTGTCAACAGATGGTTTCCAATATGTGGATCTTCAACCAAAACCCAAAATAAATTTACATAATAATGAACAGAGAGTGCAATCGTTTTATCTCATTTACTCAAGTACCATTTATGGATGCTCTTCCAAAATAATTAAACAAAACGCCTGTCAAGGAAATATACACAATATTATCCTATTCTTTTCCCTAGTTACCTTTTTGAGTAAAAGAACTCCTATTCTACATCCTATGTTTAAAAAGATCTCCTTGCAGTAAAAGAATATGTTTAAGTGGCTCCAGTTTAATAAGCCAATCAATCAACAATCATTGTAGCTATGAAAGTATTTAATTAGATGCAACAGTAATAATTAACCTGAAAAGCACAAAAATCTTTGTTATTTTCACAACTCCTCAGAAAACACTATTTGCATTTCCAATCAGAAATTCAATTATGTGAGGATTTAGTATTTAAGTTCAGACACATTCTATGATAGCTCAGGTCCCCAATAACTCCAACAGATGACATGATATTACAAAATAAAATGGAAAAAGAAAAACTGTAATTACACGATACACCCATTCAATCAAGTTACATAGTAACAGAAACTAAAAGGTGAAAAGAAATGTTAACCACAGAAAAAAAAAGATCAGCATTAATCAAGTCATTGTATAAGCAAACAACAATTCTTTGAATTAGCAAATTACTCACCAACAAACTCAACTGGGAAAACTGAACATTTCCTAGCTATTGTAACATTGTTATCTGGAGCTGATACAACCGCATTAGAGACGATATGCTTAGTTCTTTCAAACCACCACAAACTCGTCTGATTGAGAACCTGCAATTGGAAGGCAAAATTATCAGATTATTGAGTGCGAAGCGTTTAGATAGGTTAGATAGGGTATGTTCCTAGCATTTTTCTATAATCATTTATCTAATCATCACGGAATCCCCATTCCTATTGGAAAAAAAATCAAAAACGATAAAGCTAAAATACAACTTTGATCCCCCTATTTTGTCCAATTTGCAATTTTAGTCCCCCATATTAAAATAAAGATATTTAATTTCAAGTTTACAAAAATCCACAATTTTGTTTACATTTATCTCTTTTATTTCTTACATTTTAATTAGATCATTTCTTGATTGGTACCTTAAATGAATATTAGGACTAGGGTTCAATTGGACCAAGATAAAAGAAATAAAGCGTATGCAAAATTGAATATTGGACCAAAATGACTGATTTTCAAAAACTGGAAACTAAATGTCTCTTCTTTTTTTTATCCGTGGGAATCGAAGACATTTTCAGGGGTTTTACAATAACTCATACACCATATACAACCAATTGGACACTAAATGTCTCTACTTTAAAATGGGGACCAAAATTGCGTATCGGGCAAAATAGGAAATCAATGTTATATTTTAGCCAACAATAAAACGCAACTGAGAATCCAAGGCGTCTACCATAGCACACATCTGTTTTGGACAGTGACTCTTATTCGCAAGCGTGGATGCTCCAAATCCTCAGTAAAAAATCAAACAAAACACGAAGGAAATCACAAACCTGGCCTTTGAAAGGAATGGAAGCAAGAATCCGATCAAACGCACTCTGCCGATCAGTGGTCACCAAAACGAGGTAATCCCCAGCGTCGTATATATCTCGAACCTGCCAAATCATCATAACAAACAATTTCTCAATCAAAACGACACATAACCAATAATTATTAAACAGATAAACAAATAACAATAAAAAAAAACTGTTTCATACTTTGCCGCGGGTTTTGGACTCGAGGCCGGGAACGGTGGCGTGGAGGTTCGTTTCGGAGAGGCAGTTGGAGAGCGATGCGGTTCTTCCGATGGCCTCGACGACGTCGTTTCGGCGCGGACTGTTGACGAGAGCGTCTCCGAGAGACGACGCTTGTTGTTGTTGTTGTTGTGGCTGGCCCTCTCTTGGCATCACCGAAGCGCGGATTCCTCGAAAAACGCGCGGTTTGAACGCGAGTGAGGTTTGAAAGCCACGCGCCGCTGGGGAAATGCGGTTGGTGGTGGATAGGAGATTGTCGGAGCGGAAGGTTTTGGGAGGGTTTAACGCAACCGTGAAGTCGCCCATCGTTTTACTGACGGAGACTGGAAACTGCTTCTCTTTACTTACTGTGTTGTGTTGTGTTCGCTATCGTTGCGTTGCGTTTTGGCGTTTTGGCAAGGGTAAAAAGTAAAAAGTAAAAACTTAGAACAACTTGACGTATAATATAATTAAATATATAATAATATAACGAAATTGTCTCATCAAAAAATAATATAATGAAATTGAGAAGGAATCTACAAGACTGCAACCAGTTAACATATGGCTAAAAATTAAAATATAGCTAAAAGGCATTTGTTTTTAATATATGAAGCGATAGGGACTCGTTTTTAATATATTTTTCTAATATTTTTATTATATTGTTTATTATTAATTGAAATTGGTTGAAAACTATAAAATTATGTGAGTATATATAACTCCTTTTTTTTTATAAAATGAGTATAATATATCACTCCTTATTAAATAAATTTTACTAAAATTATAAATTGTGTGTGTTTGTGAGCTAATTCTTAAGGGAAGTTTCAGAGGTTTTTTTAACAAGTCGGATTTTAGAAAAAATTTAATATTTTATTTCAATCTACCTTTTTCATCTTCTATTTTAAAATTATTAATAATTAAATGTAATTGTGTATCACAATATATATTGTTTGTCGTCCATCTAAAATATAATTTATATGTTCAAAATATTTATTTATTTTAATTTTTAGTTTTATAAAATAAATATTTATATTATGTATTACATAAGATAAATATTATTTTTAATAAATCAATGTCAAGATAAGATGAGTGTATTAGAATATATATATATATATATATATATATATATATATATATATATATATATATATATTATGATTAGTAACATTCTTAACGTCTATTTTGGGTGATTGGAGTAATATGTGTCTGTTTGTTTACTTTTTAATAATTAAAATTAATAATAAATAAATATTTTTAATATATAAACATTATGATAACTTTTGCAATTAGGGTGTTGGGCTATTAGGCATGATGATTTTGATCCTTTTAATGGGTCATGACTAATTCTTAATTAAGGGTTTAGTTACACTTTGGGGACTTTTGTAGGAGAAAAAAATTTAATCTATTATAGATGTTAGATTGAAAATCTTCATTCTTCATGTTTGGTATTAATTTTAAAAAATATTATCTTCATTTTTATTTATAAGACTCAATTAAAAATTTCATTAAGATTAAAAAAAGTATTTAATTTAGTTAATAATAATAAATTTATCCTAAATTTATATATTTTTCAAAAATATCATTTTGTTAATGTTTCTCTCTCTCTTCTAAATGCATGTTAATATAACTTCTCTCTTATTTAATTAGGAGTATTTTTAATTTAAAAATAATTAATGTATAAGACAATATGAATTGAGTCTTATATAAAAAAATAAGTAAGTTTTAAAAGTTGGTTTTTATAAATAGTGACAGAGGTAGTAACATCCACACAAAACAAGGTAATTTTTTAGTTAGTTTTACACACAAAAATTCTCATGAAGAGAGGTGAAAAATCTTACTTTTTCAAGACAAACTTTTCTTTTATTAAAGTAAAAATATCATGTTACTTCTATTAGATTAATTATTATAGTAAATAATTAAAGTAATGGGTATAAATATAATGTAACATTTTGATTTCCATAAATCTTATCTTAATATTCTAAAAATATTTATGATCAATCAAATAAATTTTATTTATTTTCATAAATCATGATTATCATGAATCATGATTCCTTCGACACGAGAAAACTTATCACCTACCAAATGCTCCCTTAAAGCTTTTTGCCCCCTCTCATTAGGTATTCTATAAACTTTGAATGAACTAAAAAAAATTACGTGAAAGTTTATGTTAATTTTTATTCAGGAGTATTAAATGCATTAAAAATAGGAGAAAAAGTAGCAGTGTACCTCTAATTTATGATTTCTTTTGCAAGATTTGTAAATAAATTATTCTTGTGTGAATTTATACAGTCCATTTTTGTTGACTAATGTTGAACTTAATTGGATTTTTAGGCTAAAAAAGAGAAGATGTTGAAATGCTGCTGAAAGGCTTGCTCAGCGAGCCAGATTGGCTAAGCGAGACTCATCCGCTTAGCGAGGAAGTCAGTTCGCTAAGCCAGAACAAAACTCTAGAGAATGTTGAGCCAGAGAGCAGCGTGCAGCCAGCTCGCCCAACGAGGATGTTGTTTCTTCTCGAACTTAGCGCGTCCAAGCCCGTTTAGCGCACAACCACTAATTCTCGCTCAGCGAGACATGCTCGCTGAGCGCGCCTTCATAAGCTCAGAAGCTCAAAAGTCTTTAAAACATTGAGAAAGGAAGGGAAATGAACAGACAAGCAACATGGGAAAGAAGGAAGAAAGCACCAAGGCTAAAGAGAAGACATTTTCTTCACATCCTTACCATTTCCTTTCATTCCTACATCATTCTCACACTTGTATTAAGCCCTCCTTGCTAATGGAGGGCTAAACACTTCATTGTTGGAGAGTTTTTCTACTGAGCACTCTTGATGTAAAACTTCTAACTATCTATTTAATATTATTGCTAGTGTTTTCTGATTTTATTTGTGTTTATTTTACATATTTGTGGCTTGATCACCCATTTATATGCTTTGTTAGATTTTGAGTATTGGAAAATGTTTGAAGTCCTTAGAACTTGGTAAAGCAGCTAGAAGTGTGCATTTCTAGGAATAGTGTGTAGTAATCTATCTTGTGCGTAACTCGCTTAGAATAAGTTTGTTGAGGAATCAAGAACGAAACTAGGAGGGTTAGGCTCTTTCATGTGAGGCATTACGGCTAGAGTAATTTAATGGTGCAAGAACATTATAGTAATATTAAATAGAGAAAAACTTATTTAGTTACGTCATGAGAAAGTTCAGTAGAATACTCCCCGACGTTTTTATCTTGATATTTGTTCGAGTATATAGTTTTGTATTTGTCTTGTCATGTGTTTTTAAGTTTAGAAAAACTAATTCAAGAATTTGAAACATGAATTAGTTCCTCTACTTTATTTTACTATAATTGAAAATGTTTACAAACTAAATATGCGGCATCTAAGTATAACAAATTCCCTATGGACACGATACTCGGACTTACCGTTTTAATTACTACTTGTGCAAATTGGTATACTTGCCAATCCAGCTGAACAAGTTTTTGGCGCCGTTGCCGGAGAATTTCTTTTTACTTGATGTGTATATTACAGTTTGGAAACAATTATTCTTTATTCATTGATTATTTTTATATTGTCAACTATTTTTAATTTGATTTAATCTCTTGTCTTGGTTAATTTCTCTGTAGTAACTTGTTTCTTGTATGCGAGGTAAAACTCTAGCAGGGGACTTAGCTCCATTGGACTTGGAGATTGAAGCTACTTGTGGAAGAAACAACACAACAACGAAAAGAAGAGAGCTACAAGATAGGACAGCTAACCTCAGTGGCGAGAGAATTCTGTCATCTGAATCTTCCTCATCATTCCCTACTAAGTTGAGATAAATTGGCATTGGTGCATCTGAAGCAAACATAATGGCAGAAGATCAACCACCAAGGGTCACTCTTGAAGATTATTCTAGTTCTACTATGTCGTAGTTTTTCACTAGTATAGTGCGGCCAGAAGTTCAAGCAACAAACATTTCATACCTCGCATTCCTTGATTCAGCTCATTCAAGGAAATTTCTTTCATGGTTTGCCAAATGAAGACCCCTATGCTCATTTAGCCACATACATTGAGATATGCAACACTGTCAAGATAACGGGAGTTCCGGAAGATGCCATCAGACTTAATCTATTTTCATTTTCTCTAGCTGGTGAAGCCAAGAGGTGGATGCAGTCATTTAAAGGAAACAATTTGAAGACTTGGGAAGAGGTGGTTGAGAAATTCTTGAAGAAGTATTTTCCTGAATCAAAGATAGTTGAAGGAAAGGCAGCGAGTTCCTCATTCCATCAGTTTCCTAATGAATCTTTGAGTGAAGCCTTGGAGCGCTTTCGTGGTTTACTTTGGAAGACTCCAACTCATGGGTTTACTGAGCCTATTTAGCTTAACATATTCATTGATGGTCTACGCCCTCAATCTAAGAAATTTTTGGATGTTTCAGCTAGAGGAAACATAAAATTGAAGACTCATGAGGAAGCAATGGAACTGATTGAGAACATGGCAGCCAACGACCATGCCATCTTGCCTGATAGAACGCACATTCCCACAAAGAGAAGTCTATTGGAGCTCACATCATAGGATGCTTTGCTGGTGCAGAATAAGCTGTTAGCTAAATAGCTTGAATCACTCACAGAGACTTTAAGAAAATTGCCAACACAGTTGCAGGCAGCTTAACCTACTCATTTAGCAGTTATGCAAATTGGAGGTTGCAGCATACGTGGAGGAGCTCATGAGTCTGGTGGCTGTATGACTCAAGATGATACATCCAAAAAGGTTAATTATATGGCAAATTAGAATAGGCAAGGATTTCATCCAGGTGGTTTTGCAGGATATCAGCAGGGAGGAAACTTTGCTCATAACCAAGGTCAAGGCTGGCAGTCACACCCTGGAAATCAGTTTAACAAAGACCAATGAGGTCCTTCTAATCGACCTCCTAATTAAGGGCCTAATCTGTATGAGCGGACCACCAAATTAGAAGACACACTGACTCAATTCATGCAGGTTTCGATGTCCAATCATAAGAGCACAGAGTCAACAATCAAGAATTTGGAAATTCAAGTGGGACAACTGGCTAAACAGTTAGCAAAAAATTCCTCTGGAAATTTTGGAGCCAACACTGAAAAAAACCCAAAGGAGGAGTGTAAGGCTGTGATCATTAGAAGTCAAGGAAGAGTGCCAGTGGATGATGAGAGTAAAAACAGTGAAGGAAAGCTAGGAGTAGAAGAGAAATAAGAGGGAGAAGGAGAGCAAATGAAAGAAAAAGAAATAAGTGAGAAGGAGGAAACAAAAAATGAAGAGAAAAAAAAAAAAAGAGATTAAAGGAGTGGAGAGAAAAAAGACTGGAGAGAAGAGGACTAAAAGAGATCTAAGGCAATGCCCAACCCGGTTAAGGAGGCTTCATACCCTTTGGTTCCATCAAAGAAGGACAAAGAGCGATGCTTTGCTCGCTTCCTTGATATTTTCAAGAAGCTGAACATTACAATTCCTTTTGGAGAAGCCTTGCAGCAAATGTCACTTTATACTAAGTTCTTGAAGGATCTCCTTACCAAAAAGGGCAAATACATAAACAATGAAAGTATAGTGGTGGAAGGAAATTGCAGTGCTATTATTCAAAGAATTCTACCATCAAAGTTCAAGGATCCAGGCAGTGTAACTATTCCATGTTCAATAGGGGTTGTGTCAGTGGGAAAAACACTGATTGATTTGGGAGCTAGCATCAATTTGATGCCACTTTCTATGTGCAACAGAATTGGGAATTTGGAAATCGCACCCATAAGGATGACACTTCAGGCTGCAGACCGCTCGATCACACGACCTTATGGCGTGGTGGATGATGTGTTAGTCAAAGCCTGACAGTTCACATTTCCTATAAATTTTGTCATAATGGACATTGAAAAGGATGCAGACATTCCATTGATTTTAGGTCGTCCCTTCATGTTGACAGCCAAATGTGTGGTTGATATGGGCAACGGTAACTTGGAAATAAGTGTTGATGATCAGAAGGTTACCTTTAACCTATTCGACACAATCGTCCAAATGACCACAGGGCATGTTTCAAAGTGGAAGTAGTTGAGCATGAAGTTTCCATGGTGGTTCAAGGTATGACATCTCAATCTCCATTGAAGAAAGCATTGATAAATGTCGTTGATTGTCTCACAAAAGAGGAAGAGAAAGATTTGAGAAAGTGTCTAGAAGAGTTGGATGGCTTAAAAGTAAGCCCATCAGAGGAATGTCCATTTGAAGAGCTGAAGAAAGATCCTCCTACAGAGAAAACCAAGGTGGATTTGAAGGTCCTTCCAGAGCATTTGAAGTATGTATTTTTGGAGGACAATGAAGCAAAATTGGTAGTGATCAACAACTCTCTGTCTCATGAAGAGGAATCTCGATTGGTGAAAGTCTTGAAGAAACATAGGGCTGCTATTGGATGGCATATATCAGACCTCAAAGGAATTAGTCCTTCATATTGCATGCACAAGATCATGATGGAAGCTGAGTACAAGCCAGTAAGACAGCCACAACGAAGGCTCAATCCTTCGATGAAGGAAGAGGTATGTAAGGAGGTTCTTAAGTTGCTGGAGGCATGACTCATTTATCCTATTTCTGACAGTGCTTAGGTAAGTCCAGTGCAAGTGGTTCCTAAGAAGGGTGGAATGACTGTGGTGAGAAATAAGAAGAATGATCTTATCCCAACAAGAACAGTCACAGGCTGGCGCATATGCATTAATTATAGAAAGCTGAATGATACAACAAGAAAAAATCATTTCCCTCTTCCATTTATGGATCAGATGCTTGAACAGTTGGTTGGACAATCATTCTACTGCTTCTTGAATGGCTATTTAGGGTTCAACCAGATTTTTGTTGACCCCAATGATCAGGAAAAGACTGCATTCACTTGTCCATTTGGCATATTTGCTTATAGAAGAATGCCCTTTGGGCTGTGCAACGAACCAGCTACATTCTAGAGATGCATGATGGCAATATTTGCTAACATGGTAGAGAAATGTATTGAAGTATTCATGAACGACTTCTCAGTGTTTGGATCATCATTTGATTGTTGTCTGACTAATTTAGAGTTGGTATTACAACATTGTGAGGAGGCAAATCTAGTGCTCAACTGGGAGAAGTGCCATTTTATGGTCCAAGAAGGGATAGTTTTGGGGCACAAGATTTCTATCAAGGGAATTGAGGTGGACAAGGCCAAGATTGATGTTATTGAAAAATTGCCTCCACCAGTCAATGTAAAATGAGTCAGGAGTTTTTTAGGACATGTTGGATTCTATCAGTGGTTCATTAAGGACTTTTCAAAGATTGCCAAGCCACTGAGTAACCTACTCAATAAAGATGTTGTGTTTTTATTTGATGAAGACTGCTTAAGGGCATTTGACACTCTAAAGGCCAGACTAGTATTTGCCCCTATGATTACAGCACCAGATTGGAGTCAGGAATTTGAGCTAATGTGTGATGCAAGCGATTATGCAGTTGGTGCGGTGCTGGGATACATAAAAGGCATGGTATTTCATTCCATTTACTATGCAAGCAAGGTCCTAAATGACGCTCAGTTAAATTATGCTACTACTAAGACAGAAATGCTTGTCATTGTTTATGCACTGGAGAAATTTCGATCATACTTGGTGGGATCAAAAGTCATTATGTATACAGATCATGCAACTATCAAGTATCTTCTAACAAAGGTGGACTCTAAGCCAAGACTAATTAGATGGATCTTGTTGCTTCAAGAATTTGATCTGGTCATTAAAGACAAGAAGGGATCAAAAAACTTGGTAGCTGACCTATCAAGACTAGTTAATGAAGAAGTCACTCTGAAGGAACTGGAAATCCGTGATGAGTTCCCGGATGAATCGCTGCTAGTTGTGAATGAGAGACCATGGTTTGCTGACCTTGCTAATTATAAGGTTGCAGGAATCCTTCCCAATGATCTTAATTGGCAGCAAAGAAAAAAATTCCTACATGATGCTCGTTTCTATATTTGGGATGACCCACATTTGTTCAAAATTGGAGCTAATAATTTGCTGAGAAGATGTGTGACCAGGGAGGAGTCTAGAAGCATACTGTGGCATTGCCATAACTCTCCTTGTGGGGGTCACTACAGTGGGGATAAAATAGTAGCAAAGGTTTTGCAATTTGGTTTCTTTTGGCCTTCAATTTTCAAGGATGTGCATGAGCATGTAACTCAGTGTGACCAATGCCAAAGGACAGGAAGTATATCAAGAAGAAATGAAATGTCTTTGTAGAATATCATCGAGGTGGAAGTTTTTGATTGTTGGGGTATTGACTTTGTTAGTCCACTTCCCTCATTATATGGGAATGAGTACATATTGGTGGTTGTTGATTATGTTTCTAAATGGGTTGAAGTTGTGGCTACTCCAAAGAATGATGCAAAGACTGTTGCCAAATTCTTAAAGAAGAACATCTTCTCATGCTTTGGGGTACCAAGAGTCCTGACTTCAGAAGGTGTTGGGGCATTATAGTGTAACACATACAGTAGCCTCACCTTATCATCCACAGACAAATGGTCAAGCTAAGGTTTCTAACAGGGAATTGAAGCAGATACTGGAAAAGACTATGGCCTCTACAAGGAAAGACTCGGCTATCAAGTTAGATGATGCTTTATGGGCTTATCGAACTGCTTTCAAAACTCCCATAGGACTATCCCCATTCCAAATGGTCTATAGGAAAGCCTATCATTTACCAGTGGAAATGGAACATAAGGCATACTGGGCCTTAAAGTTTCTGAATTTTGATGAAGTTCTGTCGGGGGAGAAGAGGAAGCTGCAACTCTTGGAGCTAGAAGAGATAAAGTTGAATGCTTATGAGTTATCCAAGTTGTACAACAGAAGGTGAAGGCCTACCATGACAAAAAGTTGATGAAGAAGAATTTTCAGCCAGACCAGCAAGTCTTGCTTTTCAATTCAAGACTCAAGCTATTTCCAGGAAAGTTGAATTCGAAGTGGTCTGGATCCTTCACCATCAAAGAAGTGAAGCCTTATGGCGTAGTGGAATTGATGGATCCTCAATCAAATGCTCTAGAGAGAAGCTGGGTAGTGAATGGTCAAAGGTTAAAACTGTATCATGGTGGAAGCATTGAGAGGTTAACCACCATCCTGCATTTGCAAGACCCCTAGAGGTGACATACATCAAGCTAGTGATGTTAAAGAAGGGTTTACTGGGAGGCAACCCAGCTTTCTTACTCTTTCAACCTTTATTTTTGTGTTTTAATGTTTATTAGTGTAGATTTTATTATAGTTGATACTGCTAGTATAGAAAAGTGGAAGGGAGTGAACTTGAGGAATGGGGTTGGTCACAAGTTTGTTTGAAATCTCAATGGATCAGATAAGTCTTAGCAAAAAATCAATTCATCCAACTCGCTTAGCGCGACACCCGCGCTAAGCGAGACATATGCTACGCGCTGAGTGAGTGATACTCTCGCTGAGCGCACCAACCCTTTATCTAGTGGCAGAGGGTTCCTTGCTGAGCGAGCCCATGCGCTAAGTCCAAAACATTCTCGGGTTATGGATTTAATTGAATTGGGCTAAGTGAGACACTTAGACTAAGTGTGCCATATGCCTCGTTAAGCGTACCTAGACGCTGGGCCCAAAAACCTCTTTGTGTGAGCCTAAATGTCAATTGGGCTAAGCGAGACACTCTCGCTAAGCCCAAAAACCTTTCTGTGTGAGCTTTAATGTGAATTGTGCTAAGCGAGAATGCGAGATCACCTCGCTAAGCGCCCCAACACCACTGCACCCACTCTCACTTAATCCGCTAAGCACGCATGGCTCGCTTAGCGAAAGTTGCAGACCAATCACAACTGTAGATCTCGCTAAGCGCACATTCTTGCGCTAAGCCCGAAAACCTCTCGGGTTGAAAATTTGGATAATTGGGCTAAGCGAGCATGTCTCGCTAAGCTCGTGTTTTTAAATTTTGAAAATTCAAACGTCACAAAGTGCTCGCTTAGCGCGACACTCGCACTTAGCGAGTAAATCGTAACTGCAAAAAGAGAACATAATTGCTTAGGGCAGTTACTTTTGTATCATCACTATAATTGTGCATTTTTTCCCCTCTACCCTAATCATTTGCATTCCGCTAGCACTGTGCATTTCACTCATTCTCTGCATTCCAAGTAAGTTCCCTTCTCCTTTAGTTTCAATTGTTGTTTATGTAAAACCCTAGGGTAGAAGACATGTTTAAGTGATTATTTGTTTCTCTCAGTGTGTATGCTTTGATTATTGTTAGTTTAATGTTTATGTACTGAGTAGTTAGGGTTATTGTATGTTTGCATTTTGTTGTCAAGTTGTTTAGGCTTAACCTCAAGCTTTTTAAGCCTATATAGTGGCTTAAGGAGTTGATGTTGTCAAGCCTCAATTTATGGGTTTGCGATGAACTCGCTAAGCGAGGCTGTTCCGATAAGCAAGTTCATACATTTCTATGAATTTATGGATTTTAGGATGAACTCTCTAAGCGTGCCCTGTGCGCTAAGCGAGTTCATGAAGTTTGTCTGAATTTCTGCAAATTTGGGGATGAACTCGCTAAGCCAGAGCCTTAAGGCTTAGCGAGTCTATGATGTTGGTTGAATTTTTCTGGGATTTGATGAACTCGCTAAGCCGGCCATCCGCGCTTAGCGAGCACACTTAAATTAATCTGGCTCTTTGAGGCTTTCTGCATTCCAACAGTGGCTTAGCGCGACACTCGCGCTAAGCCTAATTTCACCTCTGTAATAAAATTGGGCTAAGCGAGCCTGTCTCACTAAGCCCAAAGCAATTTGAATTTCTAAATGTTTGATCATGTGCTAAGCGCGCATGGCGCTCTAAGCACAAATACCTCTCTGTCAGGAATAAGGCTTAGCGAGTCTCCCTCGCTAAGCCCACATCGTTATCTGTAGTTAGTCTCGCTAAGCACCTACTGGCGCTAAGCCTAGGTCTTTTTCAGTTCACTGTCGCGCTAAGCGCAATTCCTTCTCTGTTTGGAATAAGGCTTAGCGAGTCACACTCGCTTAGCCACTAATGTCTTCCGGCTAAGCGCGTTGCTGGCACTAAGCCACTGTTGCTGTTATTGTGTTGTCGTGCTAAGCGCGCCCAGCGCGCTAAGCCACTTTTAGTTATTTCTGTAAGGCGTGCTAAGCGAGCCCACCTCGCTTAGCACCACACCCTATGTTACTACTTGTTTTGTTAAGTTAATTTTAAATAAAATTCCTGACTAACTTCAATCCTTTTTTGTGCTTTGGTATAGATGGCCTCTAAAAAGAGACGTGCATCATCTTCTAGGCCCTAAGAGCCTTATGCCACTTCCAAATTCGTGTCTGAAATCACTTGGGAGCGATATGAGATTAATGTTCATCACAGGAACATCCTCCCTAAGCGGAATGTGGAGTTGGCTTATTCACATTATGATGAATTCCTTTGGGAATTGGAGCGCCGCCAGTGGCACAAGAACCTCACAAGACAAATGGAGAACCATATTGACCTGGCTTTGGTCAAGGAGTTCTACTCCAACTTATATGACCCAAAAGACCGCTCCCCCAGGCAGTGTAAGGTGTGGGGGAAGACGATTAAGTTCGATGCCGCCACATTGAACACCTTTCTAGAGACCCTAGTGATGCTTGAGTCAGGGGAGAGATACTCAGCATACTCCCGCTACTGCCACACTCACCTTGGCCATCAAGCTATTGTAGCCAAATTATGTTTACTAGGGCAGGGGTTTGTTCTTAATGCTGAGGGGGCTCCGTGGAAGCTTTTGAGGAAGGACCTGACCAACCTCGCTCAGACATGAATTGTCCTTTCCTACTCCAACCTTGCTCCCACTTCTCATACCTCTGATCTTAATATGGACAGAGCAAGGTTGGTGTATGGCTTGGTCATGAAGATAGACATGGACTTGGGCTCCATAATCTCAGACCAGATATCTCAAATCGCTCGGTCCAACTCCTCTCGGTTGGGCTTTCCAGCCCTTATCACTGCCTTATGTTTAGCCAGAAGAGTTGTGTCTGATTCTCTGACCTTTGAGTCTCTGAGCCCGATCATTAATTTGTCATACATTCAGAAGAATTGTTGGAACCTTGAGGATCCTTCTATCACATTTCCAGGGTCCCGCAAGGCCAAGGCCCGAGCTCCTTTAGATGCATCAGTTTCAGCCCCTACACCTCCAACACCTGTATCAGCTCTAGCTGGCCCCTCCGTGCCCAACATTGACCTGATCGTGCCTATGTTGCAGAGTATTCACCATGGCCTTTTCCTGGTGATGCAGAGCATGAAAAACCTATCTCAGCAACAACCGATCATGACCATGCAAGAGTATCTAGCGCAAGTGGCTTGACCCGGAGTCCAGCCTTCCTTTTTGGGGGAGGTGAGGCTCCTAAGGCCCAGGATGCACAGGGCACTCTAGAGGATAAGGAGGCTGTTGAGGACACCCCAGAGGCTGCGGAGGATTTAGGGGCAGCAGAGGTGGGCGTGGACGTTGATTATGTAGCAGACGTCACTACAGCATAGGGGCCTGGGATCCATGGCCCACACTAGCACAGGACTGAGGAGTGACAAGATTCCATTTAATTATCTTGTTTTTCAGACAATTTTCTTTATTTATTTAGTTATTTTACTATTTGTTGGATTTGAACAGTGGTTTAATCTAGCATTTTCATAATTTTTTCCTCAGTAAATGGTGTGTTTGTCTTGATATCTTGTTTTGAACTGAATTGATTGCATGACATGAGTGACTCGCACTGTGAAATCATAGACCTCGAACAAGCTTGCTTTATGTAGAAAGATAGAGTGTGGAAATTAGGGGCGTGAGTGAAAATGTTAGCTTGCATGACAATGAAATAGTGAAGGTGAAACTAATTGTTGTAACCCGATGAGTTGTGTGAACCTTAATTGTAAGAGAACGACTAACATCAAGTACTAATTTTTGCATGAATCTTTGAATACTGAATGGATGCATGATTTGGAAATGATGAAGGCCACATTGAATTTATTTTAGCCACTTAGCCAAATAGCTACCCTACGTTAATGAATGATTGAATCCCTTGCACCCCTTTTGAGCCTAAATGTGAATGAATGTGTCATTGAACCTTGAGCTAAATGCAAATGCTATCTTTGTACACCCTATCTTAGGCTATAAGAGAGCATTGTTATGGGTCAAGACAAATTTGTTCCAAATTTAGGGGAGTGTTTTGGGTAAATTATGTTCCAGGGACATAAGTAACAGATACACAAAGAATCAGAACTACATTCTGTTGCAGTACCTATCATCTGCTAAAAAAGAGAGAAAAAAGAAGAGAAAAACAACAAGAATTTGAAAAAAAAACTCTCTGTGTTGTAATTGTGGCATGTCAATAAAGGTTGGGAGGTCAAAGAAAAGGTGGTTAATGGGTGAATGCTCTCCAAGAACCTAAGTTTTGCATCCTAGAAAAACCATGAATTGTTCTTAGCCCAGTCTCATTACAAGCCAAATAAGGTCCTTCAGATCCACATTGTGTGTACATAGGTGTATGAAATGAGATGAAATGCAAAAGTTGGGAATTGTGTGTTGTTTATATGAAGAAATCATTTGAAACACTTGTGCGTATGAGAGAAATAGTGACCGTGAGGATAAAGCTTGATTAACCTTCCTTGATACTTGTCATGCTTGCTAATCTATTTCACTTTTGCTACTTAATGCACATGTTCATGTCTCTAAATGTAATGCACTCTAATTCGGAAGGTTGTTGGTTGATGCATGTTCAGTCATCTCTTTTAATGTGATTGATACTAATCAGACAAACACCATTTTGATTAACCACCGTTATTTTCTTTTGCTTGAGGAAAAGCAAAACTATAAATTTGGGGAAGTTTGTTAATTGCTATTCATGAGTATTAAATGCATTAAAAATAGGAGAAAAAATAGCAATGTACCTCTAATTTATGGTTTCTTTTGCAAGATTTGTAAATAAATTATTCTTGTGTTAATTTATATAGTGGAAACTCTATTTTTGTTGACTAATGTTGAACTTAATTGGATTTTTAGGCTAAAGAAGAGAAGATGTTGAAATGTTGCTGAAGGGCTCGCTGAACGAGCCAGATTGGCTAAGCGAGACTCATCCACTTAGCGAGGAAGTCAGCTCGCTAAGCGAGAACAAAACCCTAGAGAATGTTGAGCCACAGAGCAGCACACTCAGCATGCAGCCAGCTCGCCTAGTGAGGATGTTGTCTCTTCTCGCATTAGCGCGTCCAAGTCCGCTTAGCGCACAACCACTAATTCTCGCTCAGCGAGACATGCTCGCTGAGCGCACCTTCGTAAGCTGAGAAGCTCAAAAGTCTTTAAAAGACTGAGAAAGGAAGGGAAATGAACAGACAAGCAACATGGGAAAGAAGGAAGAAAGCACCAAGGCTGAAGAGAAGGCGTTTTCTTCACATCCTTGCCATTTCCTTTCATTCCTACATAATTTTCACACTTGTATTAAGCCCTTATTGCTATTGGAGGGCTAAACACTTCACTGTTGGGGAGTTTTTCTAGTGAGCACTCTTGATGTAAAACTTCTAACTATCTATTTAATGTTATTGCTAGTGTTCTCTGCTTCTATCTATGTTTATTTTACATATTTGTGGCTTGATCACCCATTTATATGCTTTTTTAGGTTTTGAGTATTGGAAAATGCTTGAAGTCCTTAGAACTTGGTAGAGCAGCTAGAAGTCTGCATTTCTAGGAATAGTGTGTAGTAATCTAGTAAATATTGCATCTTGTATGTAGTGCAGCTCGCTTAGAATGAGTTTGTTGAGGAATTAAGAACGAAACTATGAGGGTTAGGCTCTTTCATGTGAGGAATTATAACTAGAGTAATTTAACGGTGCAAGAACATTAGAGTAATATTAAATAGAGAAAAACTTATTTAGTTACGTCACGAGAAAGTTCAATAGAATACTCCTCGACGTTTTCATCTTGATATTTGTTCGAGTATATAGTTCTGCGTTTGTCTTGTCATGTGTTTTTAAGTTTAGAAAAACTAATTCAAGAATTTGAAACATGAATTAGTTCATCTACTTTATTTTACTGCAATTGAAAATGTTTAAAAACTGAATATGCGACATCTAAGTATAACAAATTCCCTGTGAACACGATACTCGGACTTACCGTTTTAATTACTACTTATGCGAATTGGTATACTTGCCAATCCAGTTATTCATAATATTAAAATATATGTAAAAAAAATTCTTAAAAGAAACCTATTCCTGGGCATGAAAAAATTTAGTAAGTTATCGAAGCAATTAAAAGGGAACTATTCCTCAAATGTTGAAATCTCTCTTCTTTTTTTTTGAAAGTAAAGACCTATGCATGGTCCTCACTTAAACAAGAGGTTAACTAGTTAAGAGCTATACAACTTAGAAGACAAAAACTTAGGTGTAGTCTCCCCTTCAAAGAAGAGGAGATTAATTTGGGTGCGTTTTTAAACTTAAAAAAACAATTTTAAAATAAACGTATTTTTATATAAGCATTTTTTTTAAGAAGTATATATGATTTGTTTCTTAAAATAAGCAAATTTTTTTTTAAGTAAAAACAGTTTAGACAAACATACTAAAAAATTAAAAGTTGTTTATTTTATTAAAATAAACATTTATTTCAACAAATAAGTTAAAACAAATTGATATTTCCTAAACATAACCAAACAAGAAAGGAAAAAATATATAAACATGCCTTGCTCATCAAAACACTATGGAGAAAAAGTCATTAAGAACAGGCTAGCTATCTAAAATCTAGATAGGCAATGAAAAACAAAAAAACTTAGGCAAACAATGAAGGATGAAAAGTCAAGGTTTGGTCACTACTTTGAATAGGGGTTTTTATCAACTAAGACCTCGACAAACAATGAAAAACGAAGCACATAAATAGACAACAATTGAACTAAATTTCTAAATGTAATAAGATAGAGTCTAAAACACGACACTACCCCAAATATATTATATTAGAGTAATGGTAATAAGAGTTTTTTTTATGGATATATGTAAAATATCTTAATTAAACCCAATAAGTGTAGTTCAATTGATAACACACATTGAGTTTGTGGCAAAAAAAATTGAGTTCAATTTCCATAAAATATGTTCTTGTGGAGGGTGGATGAACTTTAAGTGTAATTAAACCCCAAACTGAAAATTAGTCTCATAACTAGTCTAAAAAATTGAAGTTTGTGAGAATACATCAAGATCCCATTGAAAAGTCAAATACTCTAATTTCAGAACCCAAAGGGTTGACACAATGGTGTAAAGCTCCGTTGTGTTCATCTGAATGAAAACGATCTATTTAGCAAAAAATCCCGTTTTTGATTCTCATATGTGTAAAATTTTCCTGGATCAACGATAATCACACTCCACAAGTGAAATTAGTCTCTGACTCAATAGATTGAGAGACACCCATAGTCTCTGAACTAGGAAAAAAATATTCTAATTATGACAATTATTATACAATAGGTCTCATTTGAGGTTTTATTAATTCTTTTTATCCTCTTTTTATCTTTCAAACTCAAGATAGAAAAATTGTGGTCCTAACTTAAATTCTTGGATCGATAAAAAAAAGAAAGAAGAAAAAACAAATATTTTTAACCTCTTCATATTTAATACTCAAATGTAGGGGTGGGTAAGCGGGCCGGCCCGTCCCGTGTAAGGCCCTCCCGCATGAGCCCGCATTGACAGCGGACTGGACCAATCCGCCCCGCTTCTTACACGAACCAATTAAATTGGTCCGTCCCCGCCCCGCGGACCCCGCGGGTCAAACGGGCCGATCCGCGGGCCTAATTTTAAAAGAATTTTAATTTTAATAAAAATACAATACAATGAAATTAAGTTCAATACAAATGTAAATAAAATCTCAATAATTAGTCAATTACATCAATAAAATAAATAATATCTTAAAAAAAGAAAATCCAAACAATAAATCTAAAATATGAAATTTAAACATCTCCAACAACAAATGATTCCATATTTGAAGTAGATTGAGGTTTCTCCATCTTTGATGTGAGCTATTTTTTATAATAAAAATATATTGAAATATCTTTAAAAATACTTATTTAACAATTATTTTTGACTTAAATAATAAGAATTAATATTTTTATTATTTATGATTTGCAGATATGAAAAAGATAGATTAAAAGAGAAAAATATAACATAATCATAGACCGTTTAAAAAAATTGATCCATAACCCATGCGGACTGTAGACCCATGAGTACGTCTATAGACTTGAGCCCGTTTACCCACCCATACTCAAATAAGAACACTATTAATTAAGACATGTCCACTTCCTAATCAAGGAGAAAACTTTAGCCACCCAAGTGACGTGTTAACCTGACCCACATTCCAAATTCCAAATTGCTTCAAACAAGCACATCCATAATATGAGTCAGCACAGCACAGGGGCCCAGTCTGCCCACACAGTGGGCCCCATCCGTTAAACCGCGTGTCAACAATCACTTTCCGTCACTCCATAACAGAAACGCCACGTCACGTAAACGCCGAATCCCGCCGCATCTCCACGCGTTGACCCGTGCCGCCAAAATCATCAACGCCCACAACGAAATCTTATCGTAGTCAAGCCCACACCAGAACAGCACCACCATCCAGTTTGATAAGACTTGTATAAAATCAACGAAACCCGTCCCCTAAGCAAAAAGAGTGTGACTCTCTCTGACTCACTCCTAAGAAAGAACAAACAAACACCGTCTTTCTCTTTTCTCGCGTGTCGTACGGTAAGTCACCACACTCACTCGCTGCTTCACTCACTCCTTCACGCATTTTCCACCAACCTCCGATCCCTCATTTCTAGGGTTTTCCACCTTTTCATCGCATCGGATAATATTTTCTTTTCTTCTGATACTCTGTGTGTGTGTGTGTGTTGCCGGGAAACAGGATCGTGCAATTTTCGTGAACGCGATCGGCGAATGAAAATGAAAAAGAAACGAAAGGAAAGTGAGGCCAGTGGATGGTCGTCGAACTTGCCGGAGATTTCGAAGTCGCATCACTCGCTGGAGCGGCGTTCGCGGCTGAACAAGCGGTGCAGGGAAGATCGCGGCGTGGCGACGGTGCCGCCTTCACGCGGCGCGTCGTTACTCTTGACGCCGTCGCGGGGCTTGAAGCGGAAGATAGGGTGCATCGACAAGGCCACGCAGATGGGAAGGAGCATGAGGATCGAGGACGATTACGTGACCGGGGGCAGCGCGATCGGGCAGGGGAAGTTCGGGTCGGTGACGGTGTGCCGCGCACGTGCGAACGGCGCGGAGCACGCGTGCAAGACGCTGAGGAAGGGGGAGGAGACGGTGCACAGGGAGGTGGAGATAATGCAGCACGTGTCGGGGCACCCTGGGGTGGTGACGCTGGAGGCTGTGTATGAGGATGATGAGCGTTGGCACCTTGTGATGGAGTTGTGTTCTGGAGGGAGGTTGGTTGATAGGATGAAGGAGGGGCCGTGCTCGGAGCACGTGGCGGCGGGGGTACTGAAGGAAGTGATGTTGGTGGTTAAGTATTGCCATGATATGGGTGTCGTGCATAGGGATATTAAGCCTGAGAATGTTTTGCTCACCGGGTCCGGGAAGATCAAGCTCGCGGATTTCGGGCTCGCCATCAGGATTTCTGAGGGTAAGTTGATGTGTGGAGCTTGTTGTTTGGATGATATGGTTAGACTAGGTTAATTGAGGTTTTAGAATTTGGACTCTGAGCCAAAGGTTTTAAATTGGGGTTGCGGTTTTGTTGTTATCCTTGACATTGCAGGGAATTGAAGACAAATTTGGCTGCAACTGTGGTTGTGGTCTTTGGCATTGTGGGCTGATGCAGCCGAAATTGTGGTTATGGTTTTATCGCGATCCTTGATGGTTGAGGGGAATGGAGTACAAATTGTGGCTGCAATTGTGGTTGCAATCGCAGATTGTAGTCGTCGCGATCCTTGACATTGCTGAAAATTGTCAACAAATGCTGCTGCAATTGTTGTTTGGGAACGCAAACCTTGACGTTATTGGGAAAATGTGGACAAATGTAGCTGCAATTGTGGATGTGAACTTGAGGTGGCAGAGACTTAGAAAACCTTGATTTTGTGGCCAATATTGCAGCCACAGACTGTTTTTTTAAAAACTTTAGCCAAACTTAATCCCAAAAGTTATCTTATAGTGTCAATTAGGGACTTTGACTCAAGATTTTATAAAAGGGTTCGCCTGCAGCAGCATGAGCTGGATTTGTCTGCAGTTATTAGAGTGTATGGTTCTGCGTCTATTTGCATTTGACGCCTGTTGCAACAGAAGCAACAATCTGTAGCTTATTTATTATTGAACAAATATGACATGATTTGTAACTTATACATGTGTATTAGACGTGTGTCCAAACACAACGTTTTCTGATACCTTGATTCTCATTGTTTAAAATTTGCATTGCAGGTCAGAATTTGACAGGTGTGGCTGGGAGCCCTGCATATGTTGCACCAGAAGTGTTGTCGGGTAGATATTCTGAGAAGGTGGATATATGGAGTTCTGGGGTGCTCCTGCATGCTTTGTTGGTTGGTGGTCTTCCATTTAAAGGAGATTCACCGGAAGCAGTTTTTGAGGAAATTAAGAATGTCAAACTAGATTTTCAAACAGGGGTGTGGGAATCAATATCTAAACCTGCACGAGATCTTGTTGGGAGAATGCTGACAAGGGATGTTTCAGCAAGGATAGCAGCTGATGAAGTACTAAGTAAGTTTTATGGTAGAGTGTTTACCTGCTTCGATGGTGAACACACCAAAGATTCTCACTACCAAAGTTTATTCAATCTGATTTTTTTTTAATCTTGAAAAAATCAACGTAGATAATATTTCCATGTTTTGTTGAAAATTATCTGTCTATCACGTGGATTCTTAGTAGTGAGAATGGTTGCCTTGTTTTAACAAGCTTTACTGGTCTCCTTAGTGGTGTTTAACTGGTCATACCATTTTGTACTGTGTGTGTGTTTTCTTCCTTAGTTGGGATAACAGTGAGAATCTGCTAACTCTCACTGATTTTGTCGTTTTTATTACATGTTGCTTTTATATGTGGATAAGGTCACTTTTCCCCCAATGTTTTCACTTTTAATAACAAAAATTTAAAGCAATACTTTGAAGGACCTTTGGTTTGGTTCATTCTTTTCCCTAAATTTTGTTTGCATGTTAAATTAACTCTCGATGGTTCAATTTCAGGGCATCCATGGATATTGTTCTACACCGAGCGCACATTAAAGATGTTGCCCTTTAAATCAAAATTGAAGCTCCAAAATGCAGCTGCTTCTGCACCTGAATCTGGGTTAGGAGGAAACAAGATAGATGATGATGGTTCCCTTGATGAGGATTATTCAAGCCCATTTTCATCCTCTGAAAGTTGCAATTCAGAGAATCATGAGGACTGTGTGTGGATTGATGCACTTTCCACTGCAGTTTCACGTGTGAGGATATCCGAAACAAAGAGGACCAAGTTGTGGGGTCCCACAACCACAAGTCCACTTGATCAGCAAGGTTCATCTAACATGAAGACTAACCTCTGTAAAGCATTCTGACTTACTGACAGGTTGACACCGATGGCATACACCCACAATATCGACTGCTTTAGCTGGGGTTTTATAATAAACTTAGCCCAACACATTCTACAGTTGGCAAAAGTGGATTTCATGCTAACATCCCATATTAGGTTGACCTGGGTGCCAGTTTCCCTCCCAAGTTTCTTTTTAGTGTGAGATCTAATTACAGTATGTTTCTTTGGTTCCTCTGTCCATAAAGCCTAATAATGATTAGCTGAGAAAACTCAGTTGTACAGAACTTGTACATATTAATGTTAACGTGTGGCTGCATGTTTTTGCTCTTGCAGGAGAAGGGGTTTATATACGAATATATGTTGTTATGATTTCACTTGCTTAGTGAAAACTTTAGCTTTCTTTCTTTTGGAAGACCCTAATAAGAACCTATTATTTAACTGCTTGTATTTCATTAATTTTTAAACCGTTCATTTTTTACTCAGCACTTTAATTTTTAAGGTGTAGCCTTCATTTTAAAGAATTCAAATTCTCACAGGATTAAATTGGAAAGTAGATGAATTGAAGCAACTTAGGGAATGCCCCCTCTGAGAAGAAATCTCTGGCATGACTTAACTGCACTCTACTCATGATGGACGGATATCAGTGAAACTTGACAGTGGGCCATTGAGGGACCATTAAAATGGTAACATGTACAAAACAATTGGGACATGGTGAGGTGGAGTAATTACTCCATATTGGCAGGTTTCCATTTTTCTCTCCATTTGGTATGACATGATGCCGTACAGAGGACCCAAAAAAACCATAATGAGAAAGAGGGAAGGACTAGGAAAAATGGAAAATGAGTAATGTCTTACCCTTGATTGTTAAAAAATATAAATAAAATGAAGAGGCAATCTTGAATTATAATGAAATATTAAATGCTCAACATCTTTAACATATTTAAAACAATTAAGTATCTTTAAATATCTTAGAGTTTAGTGGTCATGTGTCGGTAACAAGGGTGTTCAAATCAGAACCGATTAGAAATAAAAATAAAAAATTGCTAAAAAAATTAAAATTGAACCAAATTAATTTTTTTATTTGTTTGGATGATAAGGGTGTTTTTTATTTGTTTAGAGTATTTTATAGGGTCATTTACACGAATTTATATAATATATATTATTTTTTTAACAACTTTTTAAAGATATATTCAATTTAAAATTAATGAAAATTTGATAGATTTTTATTATAAAAGTTAGCACATTAACAAGTTTCTTAGATTGTTATTAGCAAGTTTTTTAATGTAATTTAATGAGATAATAGTTTAGTAGAAAAAGTAAGCATATGTTTTTTAAATTTAGTTTGAGTGACTTTTAAATAAAAAAATCAAACCAACACTCCTATCTGACATGATAACAAAATTCGCCAATATTGAAAGATTATTTTACTTTACACTATCCGTGCATAATATATTTTCTCAGTATATTATATTTTATGGTTACATTTTGTTCTGTATTTAAGATTTGAGAATATTTTTGGACTACTTTTTTTTTTAAGAAAAAAGCTACTTTAAAAGCTTTTAAAGAGTTCGGCTTTGGTTTAAGAGCTTTAAAAGTAAAGTACAATTTGTTTTACAGTTTTCATTTTTTTTAACTAAAAAAAGATAAAGAGAGAAAGAGAGTAGGGAAAAAGACAAGAGAGGGGACAATTTTGTAATTAAAAAATTAGAAATAAAATGAAAATTAATGAATTACATTAAAATAGGACTTAAATATAAAATTTACCGCCTCGAAATTTCTACGGTTAGCCCTTAGTTGAGAAGACAACGTCCCTTGTAATCATGAATTGTAATGCATAAACATCACTTCATTCTATACTTAATTTATCACGACATTCATTGAGAAAAATAACACCGCAAACTCTTAAGCACGTAAATCATTCATCATTTTTCAAATAGAATTACTACTTTAACTACGCAATATATCCAATAAACATATCTCAAAAGTCAGATACATTTTAATAGAAAACTCCAAAGGATTATGGGGCCATTTCTTTATAACAAAATCTGCTATCATGTGATTTGACGGATTAAGCCCTTTAGTAGAGTTCTTTCAATCTAGAAGCTGCTGGGTTGTGAATCACTTTCTGAACATCTTGGACCAAAGGTATACTACAAAGAAACAGACTAAAGCAAAAATAATAACATGAATAATATGGTTTGAACCACTTTGGACGATGCTCTTGTTCAATCTTCTTAAGTTATTCTTCACTCCAGCTTGAGCCTTTATCATTGTCATTTGCTGCATTGAAAAAGATAAAGCAAAAATGTTAACAAGACAGTTGAACATTTTCCTGCTAAAGAAGAGATAAAGTCACTAATTACTATGAAGAGGAAAGTTATCAATACACTCTTTAACACACTTCTTTTAACACATACTCTACCAATGGTTCAAATTTATTGGAAATTACAAAATTATGAGTCATTAAATTAGATGAGACCACAAAATTTTGTAATTTCTAATAAACTTCAACTAATAAGAAGGGATGTATTCAAAAGAGTGGAAAAAAGTTTGTTTCTAGCATTTCTTCCTATGAATCAACATGCAACAACAGCCAGCCATAAGATTTTTCCTGTGTACTCTGTTAAAGACAGTAAAGGTTCAAAATATGGATAGCAGCATGTTTGACATGGTTTTCTTTTCCTTTAAATTAACAATCCTAAAATTACAACAAGCTGACCATAATTTTCTGATTGAGAAACGTTTTCTGCCACAGTTAGCATTCAGCTTTTAAAATCTAAAGACATCAAAATTTCAATCGTAAATTCATTTTGCCTAATTCCAGCAACACGGTGAATTGTAGTCATTTTTCCCTTGCAGAGAACTTAAATTTGTGGGGACAATATATTACTGCCTCGACATGTGCCACAATCTAGAGGGAGATCCCAAATAATTAAGAAAATAGTATCAACATTAGAGTTAGTATAGGTAATAGGCTATTAGTAGTAGTAGTAGTAGTGTATATATATATATATATATATATATATATATATATATATATATATATATATATATATATATATATATATGGCACCACCATATTACTATCAGAAGAATTTTATATACAACAAAACTTAGATGCAGATATATCATCTATTTGATATTGAATTTTATATCATAATTTAGCAATCCGATTTTAAATTGCAATAAATTACCTCCTTTTCTCGAATATTGATTGCTTTAAATATTTTATTTTCGCATTTTTTTTTGCATGGAATGTAGTATTCGGGCATATTAACTTTCAAATTATAAATATAATCAATATCAAAATTATAAGCATTATTTTAATGAAATTTGCTAATAAAATTGGGTATATCTAGTTGCATGTGTCACTTCTCAACCTAAAACGTGCCCTGTGTGACAAACAGGACAAACACTAGTGAAAAACAAAACTAAGAGAAGCAAAGATTATGCAAGAAATTATGTACCAGTTCTTCAAGAAAAGTTTTCTGATACTTCACTTCTGTTCCTATCTCCTCAGCAACCTGCACCAGAAATATTGGAAGTAGCATAAGAACAAAGGAAGATGAAAAGGAAAAGAAAAAATAGAGGAAGATGAGTTTTGAAGCATGATATAATTTCATCCAACTAGCGGGAATAAAAGGAATAATAAGCAGAATATAATACAAGTCAAGTCGCACCGACAGAATACTGTATAACTTGTAGTTGGAAACTGAACTTAATTTTTTTATCATTTACAACAGGATCAAGCATACATGCATCAATTATTATTCTAGTAAATATTGTTCTATGGAAAGGGGAGAAAAAGCTAGAAAGCATACATACAACAAGCATATTCATAAGGTTCTCTCCGTTGACAAATTCCTTTTGGGAGCCAAGAAGATGCACATTTCTTTCCAAGAATTAAGCGACCAAAAAATGTATTTTTTTTTATTTCCCTTCTGAGTTTCAAGTTTTAATCTAAGAAGCACGGACACGACACTTCAGCGGTGTGTCCCGTGTTGGACTCACGCCAGACACACACAATTGGACACATCCAACAACCGGACACGGACACATCAGCTATTTTTCGACAACAGCAAGAGGCGCAAAGGTGTCCGAATCCGTGTTTCTTAGGTTTTAATGATTTAATCTACAGCCACTGGTTGTTTCAGTGTATTGGAGTATTGTAAAGGAACTACAACATAGTGTTATCAATTGCGGATTGCGGAAAGCCAATAATCTGCTATATTATATAGTGAATAGCATTATGGCCAAAGAGCGGAAGTTGCATAGGCGGTTGAAATATATGATATATATCAATTATATATGTATAAAAAAGTTGTATGCAAATAAAAATATAATGCATAAAATTGGCATAATATTAACTTAAAAGGTTCAATTGGCTGGAGACTCGCTGAGATGACAAGAGGATGCAGGACGCATGCCACAACCACCACATCCATAAT
This sequence comes from Glycine max, assembly GCF_000004515.6. Lineage (NCBI taxonomy): Eukaryota > Viridiplantae > Streptophyta > Magnoliopsida > Fabales > Fabaceae > Glycine > Glycine max. Next base: position 44,917,172 of record NC_038250.2, read on the forward strand.
GGCTGCAATACCAGATGGAGTCACGATCGTGGATCCAAGGAATTCCGCAACACAATAGTGGTATTGCGGCTATTCAAAACACTGGGTTGTTTTCAGAACTACGTTTTTAAAAATGGTCCAGGACCGCAATTACATCAAGGATTTTCAGGCCTCCACCACAACCTCAACTGCAGCGACATCAGCTGCATTTGTTTGTAATATTTTGCAATATCAAAGATTGCGGAAAAACTGCAATCACTACCAAATGCAAATTAAAGCCTTGTCCACAACCCTTATTAGTATCATGGAATTCAAACAAAATAAAATAGAGAGAATAGTTTTAAAATGTAATTTTCCCATTCTTCAAAATAAAAAATAGAAGGTATGCAGCAGGTACACGACCAAAAAGCAAGGAAAAATAGTGAACTAGTGATCTCACACAGCACAGGAACAACAGTATAATTTGCCAATAGGGGATTACCTTCAAATTCACATAAAACAAAGAATCATACAATAAGAGCAATCACTATTAGCTGTAACTCATAGTTGGGTTAATTCATGTTGAAAAAGTTATGTCCTGCCTAAAATTTTGCTATTCTTATTTAACCTCAAATCTTGGCTTTTAAACATGACCGGTCCAAGTTCTCTATATCAAGGTTTTAATTTGTGGTCGCAGACGCAGATTCAATTTTATTTGATCCATGATTTTGCAGGAAATTACTGACAAATGTGACCGATGCGGCTACAATTGTGGTCACGCTGGAGACCTCAAAAAAACCTTGAGGTTGAAATCAAAATTGCGGCTGTAGACAGATTTTTAAAACCTTGCTCTGTATTCAGTTTTCATACATCATACAATGTAACACCTCCAAGTTTTCAACCGACATCTACTTGTTTAAGAGGCAAAGAGTTCAAAATTCCCTTAAACAATGAATCGGGTTTGAGTCTTGTCTTATCAACGAAACCTCATTTCTTCAAATGCATCCACTCCACTCCCGTGATAAACATATTTCAGATACTAAAAGGTCTCAACTTCATAAAAAAAGTAACACCTTTTTGAAATTTCATACATGCCCACCAACAAAAACAAAGAATTAACAAGTACAAAGTGAATAGATACATACATGTTTCAACCTTCTAACTTGGCGATGAAGACCGGTGATCTCATCGTCCAAGTCCAGGGGATCAATTCGCAATTGGATCTCCTCCGAGGCACCAACGGGACGGGTGCTAAGCCCATCTCTGCAATATCCAATACATGCAATTAATTCCATAGATATCATGAATTGAATTCGAAGAAAAACAGAGAGAGAGAGAGAGAGACCTTGATCGGTAAGGGGCAGCGCCGCCGTAGGAAGAACCCAATCTGTGGGAATTAGCGGCCATTGAAGGGAAAACCTAATTGTGTTGAAATCGCAGGTTCTGTGGGTTTTTGTTTCTTTCAACATTCAAAGGGGAATACACAAATTATGCTGACGGCGTTGGATGCGAATAATAATCAATGACGAGGAAGTCTTAGCATACAAGAAAATTAGAGGAAGAAGGAAGGAAAGGGGATCATGGATTCATGGCAACTGGGTTTATCGCTTTCTTTCCAAACTCATTCCAATTTATTTATTCTCTCTTTAATTACTCATTTTTATTCCTTATCATTTCTATAATTATTGTATTTTTTAAACTATTAAGAATTTTAAAAAATAATTTTGAAAACTTTTTTAACATCTCTATATGGGTGAAAAAAAGAAAATATGATGATTTTTTCTTTTTGTTCGTTTAAAGAGGAAATAAAAAGATCTTTTTTAAATTAATATAAGTTTTCTAAAACTATCTTCACTTATGAAAAAATTTATTATTATTTTTATGTTGTGTTAAATATAATGAGCTGTTAAATCACCCAGTAAAAAAGGTGTGACATGATAATAAACGATTTTACTTTATCTTTCCACCGGAAGGACAAAAAGAAAACAAAACAAATAGCAACACTGCAACATTACCATATTCCATTTGCATCTTACTTGGGTGGGAAGAGAAAAATAGCATAGACAGAAATATAATAGAAGACTAAAATTATGTGAGAAATAAAATAAAAAAAAATTAGTTAAAGATAAAAAAATACAAATTTTAAGTTATTTCTCCCTTGATTTTTCTTAATTATTATCAAACAAATCAAAATATTTTTTATCTCTTTTCGTCCTCTTAATTTCTCGGAATCGAATCCTTGTAAATTGGAGAGTCTCCCATTAACAAAATACACACCACTAATGAGATGAGTGAATTAGATTTATTACATTAAACTCACTATTTCACTAAAACTTTCAAACCTGACTACTTCTTTGTCTTTCCTATACACATTGTTTCATTAAAAGAAGCTCCAAACTTAATTTTATATTTTGGCCCTTTCCAAAGTGCGACTCTTTGGCTGGTAATCGTTACAGTGGCGCCCACTCCAGTGGAAGATTTTCATGGCTTACCTCATGAAGCTGTAGGAAAGTTTGAGGACTTCCTCAACATCGAGCATGGGGGCAACAATGGTAGCGGAAAGAGTAAGTTGTGGAGTTTTTGCTGCGATTTGTAGACTTTGTTATCGATATGCTTTTGGTCCTTATTTGGCTTGATGTCCTATTGTTTGGTCGAGTTATCTTCAGTGTGTGGTCAGACAACAATTTGAGAATCGAACATGCTTGTTTTGATATATGTTTGGAGCAGAAAGAGTTTGCATGAATATGAGGAGTTTGATCAACATCAAAGGCAACTTGTTGCACTTGTAGCAAATGTATTTGTGTTCGGCTAATTATTTGAACAGTGCCCTTTTGTTGAAAATTTATGTGATGCCATTTTTGTTTGTGAAATCATTTTCTTTGAGATGGATCATTTTACATAATATTTGAGATATATGAATTATTTGTTGGCTGAAGTGTCATTCATTGTGGGAGGAAGAAGAAGAAACCTAACTCGCCAGCATATTAAAATAGGCATACTGCTTACTGTTGTAGAGAATGAAATCGTCAGAAAAAATGAAAAAAAATAGAGAGATGTGTTTAACAAATAAGTGTTTAAAGGAGTTCTTTTTTATTAAAAGAGAGAGAGAGAAAGTGAGACACATCATGTTTTCCTCATCATATCAGTTGTTGGAGAATTGACGGGAGTAAACACCGAAGAAATTTACACCAATGAGTCATGTGCAATCACATAACGGAACTTGACACCACACTTTAATCCAAAAATTTAAGGCTCAGGTTTATGAGTTTTTTTCTTAGTTATATGATATTCAACTTTCCGACTTCTATTCGATATAAGACTTCACCTCACACTTATACTCCAAAAACTATTAGTCCAAAGTTTATGGATTTTTTTCCTCACTTATTATTTTTATGTTGTGTTAAATATAATGAGCTCTTAAATCACCTAGAAAAAAGGTGTTGTGACATGATAATAAACGATTTTACTTTATCTTTCCATCGAAAGAAAAAAAAAATAGCAACACTGCAATATTACCATATTCCATTTGCATCTTGCTTGGATGGGAAGAGAAAAATAGCATAGTCAGAAATAGAATAAAAGACTAAAATTATGTGAGAAATAAAATAAACATAAAAAAGTATTTAGTTAAAGAAAAAAAAAAAAAGATGAAAAGAATACAAATTTTAAGTTATTTCTACCTTGATTTTCCTTATCAAACAAATCAAAATATTTTTATCTCTTTTCGTCCTCTTAATTTCTCGGAACCGAATCCTTGTAAATTGGAGAGTCTCCCATTAACAAAATACACACCATTAAATGGGAAGAGTGAATTAGATTTATCGTATTAAACTCACTATTTCACTAAAACTCTCAAACATGACTACTTCTTTGTCTTTCCTATACACACTGTTTCATTAAAAGAAGCTCCAAACCTAATTTTAAATTTTCGCCCTTCCCAAATTGCGACTCTTTGGCTGGTAATTGTTACAATGGCGCCCTCTCTAGTGGAAGATTTTCATGGCTTACATAATGAAGTTGTAGGAGAGTTTGAGGACTTCCTCAACGTTGAGCATATGGTAACAATGGTAGCAGAAAGCGTAAGTTGTGGAGTTTTTACTGTGATTTATAGACTTTGTTATCGATGCTTTTGGTCCTTAGTTTAAGGACTTCCTCAACATCGAGCATAGGGCAACAACGGTAGCAGAAAGCGTAAGTTGTGGAGTTTTTACTACGATTTATAGACTTTGTTGACGATGCTTTTGGTCCTTATTTGGCTTGATATCCTATTGTTTGGTTGAGTTAAATCTTCAGTGTGTGTGGTCAGACAACAATATGAGAATTGAACATGCTTGTTTTGATATACGTTTTGAGCAGAGAGAGTTTTCATGAAGATGAGGAGTTTGATCTACATCAAAGGCAACTTGTTGCACTTGTAGCAATGACTCGTGTTTTTATTAACTGGACTTAGACTTTTAAATGAAGCGACAAGTATTAAAGGAAAGAAAAAAAGTAGCCATCCCAACCACTCATCTTATCTAACGGTGAGTATTTTGTTAATCAGAGACTTTCCAAATATTTCTAATGGGAGAGAATCCAGATCCTAACTTCTACTCAACCAAACAAAGCATTAATGATAGACCAGTCAACATGCATGAAGCCCAACACGGAAGGCCTCAGAGGAAGGTCACACCTCCGCAACATTTTCACGATTACGTTTAAGTACTGATGTTCCAAAAGCGTAGCTGGACGTTGTTAGAATTTTGTTATTTAGTGAAGGTCTTTGTCGGGTGATGGGTAGCAGTATGCTATTAGGCAATTATATTTATTTATGCTTGTCGAGTTGATGCTAGCACTTGTTCCCCATTATAATATTTGTATTTTCGTGTAGTGCTTATCTTTTGGTGCCCTACAAGTGCCTATATATAGGATAACACATTGTAGGAGGAATAAGAAGAAAATATCTAGTTCTCTCTCTATTCTGAATACTCTCCTTCTTCCTCATGTAGCTCTTGTAGCTTTACGTAACACTGGTGCTTTCATTGAGTTAAATCATGGTGGAATCCACTCGCTCCAAATCCAACCTCGATTATTTAGAGGATGCGATAGCCAAGCTCGCCGCCACTCAAGCATCGATGTCAACCAAGCTCAACGACCTTCATCAGAAACTAGCGATTATGGAGTACATTCACCATTCTCCGATCTCATCTTCCACACACTCCCCTGCTTCTTCCATTTCTCTGTCCATGCAGCCATACCGCATGAAACTCGAAGTTTCATGTTTTAATGGGTTTGACCCGGTGTGTTGGCTATTCAAAATCAATCAGTTCTTTGATTATCATGCAATGCTAAACCATGAAGGCTTGACGATTGCCTCATTCTACATGGACAGACCTACGCTCGCGTGGTATCAATGTATGTCACGCAACAACCATATTACATTGTGGCCTGGATTCCTGCAAGCTCTGGAGTCTCGCTTTGCGCCCTCTCACTTTGATGATCCCACTGGTTCCTTGTTCAAACTCATCCAACAAGGTTCCGTAAGTGACTACCTCTCCGACTTCGAGGCTTTGGCTAACAAAATAATAGGCCTTCTGCCTCCTTTTTTATTAAGTTGTTTTATCTCCGGCCTTTCATTGGAAATACGATGGGAAGTCCAGGCACTCCAACCTCTCTCCCTTAGTTAAGCCATTGCTCTCGTCCAGCTTCAGGAAGAGAAGTTTCGTGACTTATGCCGTCCAACCCACCCTCGTGCTTACTCTTTGCGTTCCATCGGCCCTCGTCCCCCTCAACTGAATATTTCACCAACCCCACCATTACTCCTACCTCCACCCTTATTACCCACACCACCAAAACCCTCCATACCTTTCAAACGCCTCTCATCTAAAGAAATAGCCATATGCAAAGAGAAATGACTTTACTTTAATTGTGAGGAGCGGTTCATTTGCAGCCATCGCTGCTCTTCCAAACTTTTTCTACTGATAGCTGATGATGATGAACTTTCACCAGAAGATATGCCATCTATTGAAGCTTTTCCAATTGCACAGGAACCCGATGATCCACCTCCAACTCAAATTAGCTTCTATGCCATCTCAGGGCATATGGCACCGAAAATGTTACGCGTGATAGGGTCCATCTTTGACCAGAAAGTCCTCATTTTGGTGGACGAAGGTAGTACTCATAACTTCATCTAGGAACGCTTGGTCACCATACACACAATCTACTCCACCATTACGTGTTATGATTGGCAATGGTATCGAGATCGAATGTTTGCATATTTGAAAGCACGTTTCACTTCAGCTCCAGGGACATGGATTCACTATAGATCTTCATGTTCTACCCTTATGTGGAGTTGATCTAGTGCTGGGTGTGCAATGGCTTAAGTCATTGGGTCCAGTCTTGACGGACTATGTAGACTTGACTATGAAATTCAAGCACCACAACAGGACCATCGAACTGCATGGTGAATGTGATGACACCATTCGCGAGATCAATCACCATAAACTCAAACAGATGATTTAACAGATGGCATTGATGCTTTTTTCCACATCCGCCTCATGAACCCTGAGCTCCCTTCTAACCAACAAACACAACCCTTGACCCAAGACTCAACCATCATCTCTCTACTTCACCGACATCATAGCCTTTTCCAACCACCAACCACTTTACCCCCACCCCGCGATATTACCCACACCATTAACCTACAGATACCCCCATTTTCAAAAGCATGAGATTGAGACTCAGGTCGAAGCCATGTTGAACAGTGGTATCATCAGACCTAATCAGAGCCTATTCTCCTCGTCGGTTCTATTGGTCAAGATGCGTGATGGTTCCTAGTTTTTTTGTGTCGATTATAGAGCATTAAACGCCATTACTATTAAAGATAGATTTCCGATTCCAACTATTGATGAGTTGTTGGATGAGCTTGGTGGCGCAAGCTGGTTTACTAAACTCGATTTGCTGCATGGGTATCACCAGATACTTGTGCGCGAGGACGACGTACATAAAACCTCATTCCGCACTCACCAAGGGCATTACGAATTCCGTGTAATGCCCTTTGGCCTTTGCAATGCTCCTTTTTCATTCCAAGCATTGATGAACACCACCTTCAAACCCTTTCTGCGTAAATTCATTATCATCTTCTTTGACAATATTTTAATTTACAGCCAAACATTCATAGACCACCTTCAACATTTGGATTGCGCTTTTCGGATCCTAAAAGATGATCAATTCTTCCTTAAGCTATCTAAATGTTGTGTTGCCCAACAATAAATTGAATACTTGGGTCATGTGGTATCCGTTACCGGTGTTCAACCCGTTCCTGACAAGATACTTGCCATTCAACAATGGCCACGACCCACCTCCCTTAAAACCCTGTGGGGATTTTTGGGTCTCACAGGTTTTTATAGATGTTTCATCAAAGGATATGCTACCATAGCAACCCCTCTGATTCATCTCTTGACCAAGGAACACCTTGTCTGGTCACCGTAGGCCCTGCTAGCCTTTCACGCGTTACAAGAGGCAGTTAGCTCAGCCCCAGTGCTATGCCTACTCAATTTCTCTAAACCTTTCACCCTGGAAACAAATGCCTAAGGATCTAGCATTGGTGCAGTACTCTCCCAAAACAAGCACCCCATAGCTTTTTCCAGTAAATAATTTTGCCCTAAGCTTCTTTAAGCCTCCATCTATGTTTGTGAACTATGCGCCATAACAGCTGCCATAAAAAATGGAGACAATACCTATTGGGTCATCCCTTTTTTATTCTCACTGACCATAGGCGTCTCAAGGAACTAATGGCTCAAACTATCCAGACACCGGAGCAATAGAAGTATCTCACGCGTTTAATGGGATATGATTTTATCATACAATATCACTCTGGACACTCCAATGTGGTCGCAAATGCCTTATGTCGTACCTCTGACCATTCCAAGGGAATGCTCCTCACTCTATCAATGCTACATTTCATTTTTATGGATGAACTGAAAGGAGATCTAGTTGATAACCCCGAGTTTAGTGCTCTATGATGAGACTTACAGGAGAACCCAACCAATCATCCTACTCTGACTTACAGTGATGGGTTAGTCTTACAAAATGGTTGCATTTGGTTGCCTAACAAACTGAACTTCATTAGAATTTTGTTGCATGAATTCCACTCCCCACCTACAGGCGGTCATATGGGTGTGACAAAAACTTTGGCTAGACTATAGGACAACTTCCCCTGGAATTCTATTCGATAAGACGTTCGCAATTTTGTTGCACAGTGCCTCGATTGTCAACACACCAAATATGTGACCAGGAAACCAACAGGATTGTTATCTCCACTACCTGTTCCTACTCGGCCATGGTAGGACTTATCACTCAATTTCATTGTCGGATTGTCGTCATATAAAGGAAACACCACAATACTGGTGGTTGTAGGCCGATTCTCCAAAGGTATTCATTTGGGCCCTCTTCCATCTCAATATAATGCCTATCAAGTTGCCACCCTTTTCCTGGACATAGTTGCCAAGCTTCACGACATGCCTCGGAGCTTAGTCTCCGACAGAGACCCCTTGTTTATTAGCAAGTTTTGGAAAAAACTGTTTAAGCTATTTGGCACAAAGTCACGCTTAAGCTCAGCTTATCATCCTTAATCCAATGGCCAAATCGAGGTTATGAACCGCATAATTGAGCAATTTCTGCATGCCTTCGTTCATCATCGCTCATCGTCGTGGGGTAAGTTCTTACCTTGGGTCAAGTGGTCATATAATACTTCCAAAAATACTAGCATTGGCACCTCCCCATTTGAGGTCACATACGACAAGAAACCACCGACAATCCTTCAGTATATCATAGGCTCTTCTTCAGTGGAGGCAGTGGACACATTACTCACCACATGGGAGGAAATTTTTGATAGCTTACGTCATAAATTGTTAAAAGCACAAGCTCGAATGAAACATTTTGCATACAATAACCGTTGAGAAGTACACTATGTAGGAGGTGACTGGGTTATAGTCAAACTCCGTCCAAGCTCACCAAATGTTTTTATGGCCCCTTCAAGGTTTTGGAACGCATAGGTACTGTGGCTTACAAGCTTCTTCTTCCGGAGGACTCACGTATCCACCTTGTCTTTCATTGCTCACTCCTCTAGCCATTCTTGCATGATGCGACAACTGAACCCAACCCACTTCTATTACTTGCAAAGGACTCCGACAACTATCCTATCATCACCCCTCAAACTATCCTCAATACTCCTTGGGTAGACACAGACAATGGACCTCATTTACAAGTGCTAGTGCAATGGGTTGGTTTACCAGTTGATGACACATCTTGGGAAGATTGGGCTTCATTAAAGGAGGAATATCACATTGCAAACAAGGTGATTTTGAAGGGGCTGAAAGTGATGGACCAATCAACATGCATGAAGCCCAGCACAGAAGGTCTGAGAGGAAGGTCACACCTCTGCAATGTTTTCGCAATTACGTTTAAGTGCTGATGTTCCAAAAGTGTAACTGGACGTTGTTAGAATTCTGTTATTTAGTGCATGTCTTTGTCGGGTGATGGGTAGCAGTTTGCTATTAGGCAATTATATTTCTTCATGCTTGTCGGGTTGATGTTAGCGCTTGTTTCCCATTATAATATTTGTATTTTCATATAGTGCTTATCTTTTGGTGCCCTACAAGTGCCTATATATAGGATAACGCATTATAGAAGGAATAAGAAGAAAATATCTAGTTCTTTTTCTATTCTGAATACTCTCCTTCTTCCTCCTGTGGCTCCTGTGGCTCCTGTAGCTTTATGCACTATTAGAAAATATACTTTCAACATCGGTTATTTAAGGCATTCTACATCGGTTTTAAAACCGATGTTGAATGTATTATTGTTAACATCAGTTTTGAAAAATCGATGTTAACATAAAAATGCTAACATCGATCTTCTAAATAACCGATGTTATATACAAAGAACTACAACAAAATAAGTGTATGCATGATGCACGTTGACATCGGTTTTCTAGAAAAACCGATGTTAATGTAATATATTAACATCGGTTTTCTATAGAAAACCGATGTTAACTAATATATTAACATCGGTTTTTCATGCATAACTGATGTAGACATCCATCATCTCTACACTTATTTTGTTGTAATTAGTTATATATAACATTGGTTATTTATAAATAACCGATGTTAAAGTTTGTATATTAACATCAGTTATTTATAAATAACCGATGTTGTTTGAAATAACCAACATCGGTTTTTCGAAATATTGGTGTTAAGGTGCATGTTCACATCGATTTTTTTAAATAACCGATGTTGTTTACTATATTAACATCGGTTTTTGTTAATAACCGATGTTGTTTTCAAGTTTTTTTTTTATATAAACTTTTTGTTTTTACAATAAACCCAAAATTGTACTTGTAAAATGCAATTTCAGACCTAATTCACAGCAAATAAACATTTTATTATGCTTTCAAGCAGTTTTAATCACAATAAACATTGAATAATTCATTTATTATGAACAACTATCAACAAATGAATTCAATGTTGAAATTACATAGGAAATGTCAAGAATGTTAAACCAAAGTAAACTAAGCTAAACTTAATGTCCATAACTCCTAGCTCTGATCTCTAACTCGGAGATAATACTGTGTCCACTGGATCCGCAGCGCCTTTAATCTCTCTGGCTCCAATGGTCTAGGATCGTTAAAATAAATGATAATAAGTTAATAATGTAGTACAAATTAGAAAAAAAAATCAAATTTGTTTGAAATAAACGTACTGCTTCCCAGTTATTCCTGAAACTTCCTAAAATGATGGTGGACATCCAGTGCATGACATAATAGCCGCACTCAGTACTTCCCTTTTGTCTATTACACTAAATGCATAATGAAATTTGGATATTAATTAAACAATTAGTGTTCAGACAAATAGGAAGTGTATATAAGTGGAAGTTTTATGTAAATGACGTACCTTGACGATAGTCCACCTAGCAGGAGCCTTTGATTTAGGCTGTGGAGCATCATCAAGACCTTTTAAAGCACTGTTCCAGGGAAGTCACAATTAAAAATGGTGTTGTTGAGGTATTTGAATGCAAATGCATTGAAAAGAACACTGACCTGTTAATTATCCCCTTAAGGTAGTTGTCTGGCCTGTTATGCAATGAACAAAACCAGACAACTAGGTGTTCCTTAGGCACGATGACCACCATCTGCTAGTGTCCGCTGCAGTGGGGAGGAATATAGTATATTAGTAAATATTAATTAAATTCAGTTATTTTGTGTAACTTACCCATTCAGGTAGGCTCCAAGGTAGACATCGCATTTTGAACTCTGCATCTAACTCTTTATGTAACTTTCAGTCTCAAACTGCGATTGCCCAGACCTCTGAATGGACTGTGGCTCAAGGAATCCATAGATATCAGAATTCCCCCCTCGCATAGTTGTTTCAGTCAGATGCCTGTTTATGTTAAGTCAAAGTTAAATATTTATGAATTGAAAGCAATAACTTAGGTAATTAAAAGTAATCAAAAATGACTTACAGAATCCACAACTGTAAAACTGATATGCTAAGACATTGACCACCGTGTGCGATTTCGGAGAGGTCTTCGTGCTTTATGTAGAGCGGGAAGTCTGGATTAAAGACCTCGAACACAGTGGCATCCCATGTAACCTGGTAAGGCCTCAAGAAAATCTCTGGGATGGTCAATGTCATCAGATAAAGCGGATCATCGACCTCCGGATCCGGCTTTTGAGGTGGTTTTGCCGGAGACACAACAGGCTGTTCATGAAACAAAGTTAAATGGCCTAATTTAAGGCACACTGAATGAATTAATTGAAAAAGAAGAAACATATAGTAAGAGTAAAGTACCTGCTGTGATAAAGACTTGACCAGATGTGTCGGCCAAGCAAGGAAGGTGTGAATTGTCTGCCCCACTAAGGAAACCTCAGCAATGGGTACAGGAACTGGAGCATTTGGATCTTTAACCTCCTCCATACCCACCTTTACTTGGCCAGACAACAAAGGAGTGTTATGAACAACAGTGGATCCCTCATAAACTCTCCCCAGGGCAACCAGGCAGGCAGGATTTGCTTCAATGTACAAGCCGCACCTATCTGAGTCACCCGTCTCAGGATCGTTTCCTGAGGCATCAACACAACTCTCCTTTGTGCTTACTCGAGGACCTGAGGGACCAACCAGAGGCTCCGGAGGAAGTGCAAGTCCCTGAGATTGCATCTGGGACTGAAACTGGGACTGCATCTGCCCGAACGATGCCATGAGCTGCCGAGTCACTTTTTCTGTGATCGACTCCTCTAGCTAGTCCTTGATTTGCTGGGTCAGCTGCTGCAATTCTTCAGGAGGCAGTGAGGAAGAGCTGCGGGACGTCCGTGGAGCCGATCCGAAGTTATGCTTGATGGTGACATCGGCTCCAACAGCACGGACACGTCCAGGGTGCTCTGGACATTCAATAGCATTGGTGAGAACATCCTGACGTCCATGGGGGACGAAGGATCCCTATGTCGCCTACTCCTCAAAGGAATCCTGCACAGAAAAGACATAGTTGTACATGGCATTCACAAAATATTGAAATATAATTCTAATGGTTAGATGAAAATGACTTACGATCTTCTCAGTGATTTCCTTTGCGGCCTCAGTCGTCATCTTCCCTGTTTTCTTTGTGCGGGCCATCTTTCACTTCACGTGGCGTCTGACAAGGGATGGAGGGTCGATGACGCCATCAATGCTTCCTGACTGTGTAGCTTCCTCCAGCTTCTTCTTGGTCTTCTCAGTCAGAAGCTTCTGCTCCAAATATTCATAACCCCCACGAGACAAAACGTCGGGGGCAGTGTTCTATTTTTGGATCACCTGTGCCTTTTTCCGCACATCCTGCAAAAATAAAACAATAACGTTTCAAATTCCAACAATGAATTATAACAAGTTAATGTTTTTTGAAAAACAACTTAAATGGCAAGGTACATACCTCCCAAGAAGGGTCTCTGTGAGTCTGGCAAAACTGGGCCCATTTTTCCTTGCTTATGTCGTATTTCTCACAGACAGTGTCGTCTACACCGTCCTAATCGGCTGCAAGGACCCATTTCCTCGTGAGATCTGATTTAAACTGCCTCCATCTCTCGCCGACAGTCTGAAGTAACTTCTTTTTCGTCCTACTGTCAGAAGCCTTTGGGATTTCAAATTCCGCCTGACAATAACAAATAAGGTTTATTTGTTACAATAATGTATTTTTTGTGTATTAATTAAAGAACATCAAATAAGAAAAGAAAAATACCTGAATATCCTCCCAAATCAAGTCCTTCTGAGTAGTAGGGACCTCCTTCCAGTTCTCGTACGTGACATCCACCTTATCACGTGCGACAATCCCTAAATATGTTCTTAATTTCTTCCTATGGGGACCGTCGACCTTTCTGGTAGCAGGATCAACGTGGACCACTAGTCTCTCAGCACCAGGTGGTCTGGTAGACAAGGATTGTAGACGTGAGACTTTGCGTGTCCGCTTCACGGCAGACGGCGAAGCTGATGCGTTGGAAGGAGGAGGAGGAGGAGGATGAGGGGAGGCAGGTGGAGAAGCCATGATCCTATTTGATAACCTTTGCTAAAATAGCTTACATAAGCTTTGAAAAAATCAATTTTTAAAGAGGATAATTCATAAGTGATTGGCTAATCAGCTTTACACATATACATGTATATATAACAAGTAGTAACAATGTGCTTTACCTGGACTTTATATAATGAAACGGCTTCCACAACAACGCCAATGGACAAACCAAGTTCAACTACAACAAACTAATTCAGCTTCACCTGGAGTTGATATAATGAGTAATGGCATTAAAAGAACTGAAAGCCAAACCAATTTCAATGGTACAATAAATTATTATTGATTATAAGTTTAGTTAAGGGCATGTGAAAGAATTGTTACATCTGATCTAAGCCTCGGTGAAAGAATTGGTACATGTCCTCTTATATCTCTCTGTCTTGGATTTTTCTTCTTAGTTGTCTTATCCCTTCCCAAAATGCCTTATGACCAATTTGGATCCCTTCAATTACTTCTTGTGTCTAATATTTTTAACCTTTTTTTAATAGAAGGTTAGTTGTCCAAATTTTCTTACTTCAAAATAGAAAGCACTATCACAAAATAATTTGTAGTCAAAGAAAAAAACAAGAAAACTATCATGACTGACAACTGCAGAATGACATCATTAAATTCTGCTAATCTTAACCGCTTTGAACTTCCCTCTTTTATCTCTCCCAGCTCTTTTTTATATCAAGCATAATTTGGATTACTTATTTACTGTTGTTTGAAGTATCAACCTCTAAAAAGTTGAGTGCCTAAAATATCTAATTTGAGCCTTTTGTTTTGTGATAGAGTGAAACTCAGAAAGACCTCATACTCATAGACTCATAGTCACTGTCAAATCTACTTTCCATTTCACACACAAACAAATAGAAAGAACTTTCACCCTTTAATTGAAAGAAATGTACATGCATTAATAGTGGTATGCTATATATATGCCTCAACCAATTAATTGAATATACAATAATTTTCTTTATCCTACACAAGGACTAAAGACATTGTCGCTAAGTTTATATTGGAAACAGTATCAAGAAGAAAGTGAATAAAAGGAAAAGACATAAAAAGTACTAGATGATAGACATGGTTAATGTGCTCCATGGAAAACTGATGCGCATGTTAGAAGCCCTCTTAGAACATTATCCACCACTAACTCAAAACATTAACCAGCCAAAGGAATTAGGAATTCACAATATAATACTGAATATAACCATATTCACAACTTGACCAACACTTTTGTCAGCCTGAATACCCGAGTAACAACCTGAATGAAGACACAGAATGTGAAGGAAAAGGTAACTGTTTAGGAAGCATTTTCAGTTTTGCATGGCTTTTAGTTTTGTGTGTGTTTGTCTGTGTGTGTGTGTGTGTGTGTGTGTGTCTCTGTGTGTGTGTGTGTGTGTCTCTTTGTGTGTGGGTGTGTGTGTGCAACAAATCAGACACAATAGAGGTCAAAAAAGAGATGCTCAATCAAATCTTGCTTAAAAACAAATCTTAGGAGCAAACTCTAAACCAACACATCAACAAAAATTCATATCTTTAGTAAAAGAAAAGAATGTGAGAGGTCAGAAAAGAGATGCTTAATCAATGCAGTAGCTCCCATCCATAAATCAGACACAATAGACTTGATAATAAAATGATTCTAAACAAACATATACTTTAGTAACATTCATTGTTAATAAATAATCAGAATAAAGTTCACAGTGACACATTTCAAAAAACAGCGAAACAAAAAAATGCTAACCTTGTAAATGACATAATTAATGAGACGTTCAACCAGTTTACGAGTTTCAGAAGCATATAACTCCGTGAAAAACACAGCCTGCAAATGATAAGAGGTCCCATAAACAGTAATAAATATATTAATTGATAAAATAAATTAACAGGATCTATACTATCATGGACAAAAATCATGGACACCCTAGCCTACAAGATTACTTAGAAAATAAAGAAGAAAGCAAAAGCAACATAAATTGAGCAATGGGTAAATCATTGCTATTACACCTTTCTAATATAAAAAATTATAAAAATAAAAATTGTTACCAAATCCTAGGCAGAAAAAAGATTGATTATAATTGACCATCATAATTTTCAGGAACTATATTACACTATCCTATTCTTGTATCAACTGACTAGCCCAAAATAGGAAAAACACCAACAACAACCTACTTAAGACTTAAGAGCTACTTATCTGGGCAACTTTAATTCATTGCATGAATATCATGACATTTTGAGGACTTTCTTGGTGCCTAAAATATGTAAGCCAACATCCGTGATGGGAGAATTTTCATGTTCAGACCATTTTAACTAGAAATATATGGGTTTTTCAAGCTAATAAAGGAATAACTTAAGGATGAGTGATTTAAGTAAAAGATAAAAAGTGATCAAGCATTGGATATGAAGTATAAGCTTAAGGTTAAATTAGACCAACTGTGGGGCAAAATAAAAATAGCAAGGTTAAAAAATGACTACCCTATAAGTAACTCTCCAATTCAATACAACTATTGAAACCCAGACTATCAGACCTACCTGCTGATCAGCTACACTACTATTGAAGCTGTTTTTGTCAGGTTTTGTTAAAGATGAAAAAAAACCCAGTGAGAATAGCAGACAACCTACTTCAAACAAATCAATGAGCTTTTGATTCACATTTTGATTTGTGACAGCTGAATCTAGTATTTCATCACACAAGCAAACTCTGAAAAATAAATTATGAGTAACAATCCAAAGTAAAAGCGAGTAACATTTAGATTATAATTAATACTCACAGATCATCCATGACAACATACATATTAAAAC
This sequence comes from Glycine max, assembly GCF_000004515.6. Taxonomy (NCBI): domain Eukaryota; kingdom Viridiplantae; phylum Streptophyta; class Magnoliopsida; order Fabales; family Fabaceae; genus Glycine; species Glycine max. The sequence continues at coordinate 44,933,471 of NC_038250.2, forward strand.
CACAAAAAGACTGTTAAATTGTGACAGTGCAACAATTAGTATAAAGAGTAAAAGTTTATAAGAATAAATGTAGATATTATTGATGCCATACCAGTAAAAATATACCCATGAAAAATACATTTTAAAATAGTTGAAGTGTCACTTCTTTTGTTTTTCAAATGAAGTTATAGCTTCATCAACTCAGTATGATTAAACATGAGGAGGCACTGAGGGGGAAATGAACTTTTTTGTGCATCTCCCAACATGAATTTAACCTCAAACACATCTCTCAACAAGTATAGTTCATCCCTCCTACCATGACTAACTGCTAATTTCACAAACTTAGAACAATACTATTCTCCTTCGAACCTTGCTTTATAGATCCAACATATCTAGATCCCATTACTATTAGTACACATCATGCAACAAAGAGAATTATAACACTCCACCATCAAAGAGAATTATAAGTATCTATAACACTCCACCATCACTGTACTATGAAGGACAAAATGAAAAGGAAACTAGTTCATCTGCAGTTTCACCCCTCATACTTATCATCTTACGATGAAAAGAGCAAACCCACGAAGCCTAGGAATGTCTATGTGGACAAGTGAGATAGGAAATGAAGGTGAATGGTCTGAATAAATCCACCCACATGCCAATCTCCACTGTGCATGCTCACTTACCATTTCCATTCGTAGTTCCAAGTCAAGAACTCCTTCAACAATTAAAGCCACCAACAAGGTTCTCACCCTCTACAATACACCCAAACTTCAAAGCCATCATTTTCTATCACATTCAATTCAACACAGCAACTAGTTGACTAGTTCACAACTACCCAACCAGACTATCCGGCCAGGCTGACCAATCATAACACCTAGGTTTAACTGGACAAGACGACATATCCCAACTTCAATATGTAATCCCTTCAAACAACACTAATCTTCATAATCCTTATCAATATTGATTAAACATGTACAAAACTGCACTGGGCTCTTGAACCAAATACATTGAAAACAAAAAGCCGACTAGAGATTAAGTCCAAACAACTTGAACATGTACAAAGGCACGAACCAAGCTTACCTCAAACCCAAACAGTGAAATGGCAGTGAGATCTAAAACAATGGCACGGAGACTTGAAGTTTTCCTCCTACCTTGATTAGGTCACCACTTTGCCCTTCAATCCGAAACAACATAGACATAGTAGGTTAGACGAAATGAAGCTTAGACATCAAATAGTTTACCTCACTCAAAATGACACAATGCGAGCAAAAACCTAATCCTTGCAGCGAGCACGACTTCCATAAACCAACTCCTTGCAACACACACAAATAAACATCCTTGCAGTGAGCACAAGTTCCCCAAACAAACAAACAAAGAAGAAGAAGAACAAGAACAAGAACAAGAATAAGAAGAAGACAACAAAGACTAAGGTCCTTGCGGTTACAAAGAAGAAGAAGAAGAAGAAGAAGAAGAAGTTGTACCTAGGTAACGTGGCTACGTGTCACAGTCGCGAAGAAGCTGTACAAAGAACCTGAAGAAGTTGTACTCATGGTCGCGAAGAAGAAGAAGCGAATAAGAAGAAGAACAAGCGAAGAACAGAGCGTGAGGAAAGTAGCTAGGGGTTGGGTTCTGAAATTTTAAAATATGAGTCCAACATCGGTTTTTAAAAAAAATGATGTTAACGTCTTTTAATTAACATCGGTTTTATGGAAAACCGATGTTAAGGAATATACATTATTTACAAACATGCCACCGCGTTTACCTTAACATCGGTTTTGTATAAAACCGATGTTAATTTGACGATGTTAAATGTGCTTTTTGTAGTAGTGATGTAACAATTAAAGACAAAGTTCTTGGGAACAACTAACCCTATATGTAAGAGGGAAGATTGATCTGTTGGCCCAAAGTTTAGTTTGTATAGAATTTGAGAATGACAGTTGTTTAGTATTAAAGGACCACTTCAATGACAGTGTACTCCAAGAGTTTTGTTACCCCCAACAAGAAGGGTAAAAATAAGTTTTACTTTTATATACCCCAACCTTTAAGTTTGAAAATAATTATAACTGATTATTTTTAGTTTTAGGAGTTGTTTCATTGGTTCTGGTTTAGTAATAATCAATTATTGTTTGGAAATTGATTATTTACATCAGTAAATAACTACTAGTTACTATTAGTGCATTTCTGCAAATTTTAATTGATTACTCTGAGTTGTAACCGTCAATGATATAAATATACTACGGTAGAATGTTTTTTTTTATCGGCTAAGATAGATTGTAATTGATTACAATAGTTAGTTTAATTTATTGTATTATGAATTATACCCCATCCTACAAGAAGACATGGTTAGCAAAGCAAAGAGCGTTGGAGATGATTCATGGAAACTGGGAAGAATCATACGCCAAACTGCCAAAACTTTTCGGAGCTTTGCAATCTTGTATTCTCAGGACTGTGGTCGCTGCAATCCTTGTATGAGGGGGGACAAATAGTACCGGGAAAAAGATTGTTTAAACGTGTCTTTTGGTCATTTGGTCCATGCATTAGTGGTTTTGCATATTGCAAACCCATAGTACAAGTAGATGGTACATGACTTTACGGGAAGTATACTGACACATTGTTGATAGCTACCGCACAAGATGGAGCTAATCATATCTTCCCAATTGCCTACGCCATTGTAGAAGGGGAGACAACTTCAGCTTGGGGTTTTTTCTAAAGAATTTGAGAAGACATGTTACTCCGCAAATTAACATTTCTCTCATTTCAGACCGACACCCCTCAATTATAAGTGCCTATAACAACCCAAGTAACTTATGGGTCCAGGACATATCCCATTTCTTTTGCTTGCACCACATCGCACAAAACTTTGTTCGCGGTAACTCAAACTGCAAACATTTAAAGAAACCACTCGTGTTGGCTGGTGATAATCTATTTTATTTATTCGTTAAAATTTTCTTTCAATCAAATTTTATAACATAATACATTCATTGAATATTTACAGGTTACGCATACACGAAGAAGATGCACTAGCGACATCTTGGGGATATCCGTGCGAATAAGTCAAGTGCAGCTGAATGGCTTGATCAATTACCCAAACAAAGATGAGTACAATGCTTCGATGAGGGAAAACGTTGGAGACATATGACTACTAATTTGTCGGAGTCTGTTAATTCCATGTTCAAAAGCACAAGACATTTGTCGGTGTCATCCTTGGTTGAGGAGACGTATTTCAAGACCGCACAACTTTTTGCTAATAGAGGTCGACAAACTCAGGGAATGATCAACTCTGGCTCACAGTATTCTGAAGTCATCTTCGATGCAAGTAGTCAACAAGAATCTAATACACACGTTGTAAATGAATTTGACAGACACAATCACACTTTTATTATAACAGAAACTCAATCCCCACTTGAAACACCAAGATCACCTGGAAGGTTTAGAGTAATGCTACGATCCCAAAAGTGTGATTGTGGTGAATATCAGGCTAAACACTTACCATGTTCTCACGTCATGGCTGCCTGTAAATCTGTCAATATTGATCCTATGACCTATATGCCGATGTTATTCACTTTACAACACATTTTGCACATTTACGATAACTCCTTTGGTTTATTGCCACACGAATCAATGTGACAAGAATATGAAAGAGATCAGTGGGGTCCTGATCCAAGGAGAAAGAGGATTGTAAAGGGTCGTCCCGTTTCAACTCGCATTCCTACTGAGATGGACAAAGACGACAATGAATGACCAAGTAGAAAAAAATGTGGACTTTGCCGACAACATGGTCATAGCATAAACAATTGTCCAAATATATCACCATCTTAAGTTTTTCCTTAGTCAATTACCATTGTTTAAATATTTTATTGATAATGCAGTGTAATATTCTTCTATAGATAAATTATTAAAAGCTTTAGTTTTATCATTTTTAATTAAATCTAATGACATAAATAAAGTAATTATATTTAGTAAAATAATTAAATTTAAAATTTACAATTTTTACTAAAATCAATACATTATTATACAAAATTAAAATTTTAAAATAAATATTTAACCAAAAATATCTTAAATAAATTAAATAATATAACAAAAATAATTAAATTTAATAATATCATTTTTTAATAAAAAAAATTATTAAATAAATTTTCTAAAATTAATTTATTAAATAAATATTTTTAAAATCTATTAAAAATAATTTTATATAATAATTTTAATTAAATTTTAATTTATAATAAATAATAAATAAATAAAAGAAAGAAAAAAAAAAAGCTGAAGAACGAAAGTCGAGGTGGCCAAACCTGACTTTCAAAGGCAAAACAAAAACAAAAAGTGGTGTACTTTGGGAAATTTTTTCCAAAGTAGTGTAGTTCAAACATTATGGAGAGAGAAACTATGTACTCCAGGGAAAAAAAATCCCAAATGTCTCCCTTAGGGTTTGAAAAGGAACTCAAGTTTTTTTATTAGTTAATAAAATATAAAAATTAATTTTTTTTAATAATTTAAATAATAAAAATTAATATGAAAAATTTGTTGATGAGTTAGTGATTAAATGATGATCACATGTCATTCTGCTTCTCATTTGTTATTATTTTACAATAAAACTAACAGTAGATTATATTGTGAAATATAAAAAATGTCTAGTACAGATGAAAAAAAAATTAAGTAATAAGATAAAAATTATCTAATTTTTGAGATATAAAAAATATATTTTAACTTATTTTTAAAGTCAAGACAAAAATAATAAAATTTCTAAACCTAACGAACATAAAAAACTCTTCATATAAGTTAAATCCGATTAATAAAAAAAAAAAAACATGTCACACATGACAACACTAGAAGGTTCTGGGAACAGTTGTGATCCCATCACATCAAAACGTGCAAACGTCACCCATTACTTGGTTTCCTCCGCCCATTACCTCATTTCTCACGTGGAGTCAAGCCTTCTGGTCTTGTTTAATTTCTTCCACCTTTTAATAAAATTAATTTAGCAGAATTAATATGAAAATTATTTTTTCAGAAAAAATAAATTTAATAAAATTAAATCTAAAATTTATTTAAATAATAAAAAATTCTTTAAAATAAAGTTTAATTTTTATCATAGTGAAAAACAATTTTAAACTTTCATCCAATAACAAATCACAATTTAAATTATTTTAAGATAATTATTTTTAAAAATTCAATAAATCTACCATACTTGATGAGTCGTGATTAGATGAATGTATAAAAAAATTTGCATTATTAATGTATACCCTTATTCTCTTAAAAATATATGTTTGATAAAATTAACTAAAAGCTGAAGAGATAACTAAAAGTTAAAAAAAAAAAAACAGGTAAGTGAAAGTTAAAAGTTGGTAACTAAAAAATTAACTTATTAAATTATAAGTGTTCGGTAAAACTAGCTTTAAAGTACCTGATAAATGTAAATGACATAAATGTAATAAAATTATGATTTGTTTAAAAATGATAATTGAGAAATTTGATAAATATAATAATGATAAAAGTGGAATAAAATAGAAAAAGTAAAAACCTAACAACTTTTAAAAATTGCTATTTGAAGTAACATTTAAAAAATACTAAAAGTTACTAAAAAGATTATGTTTAATAAAACTAGCTAGAAGGTGAAAATCTATTTGATGAAGTAGCTGAAAAATGTAAGCTAACTAAAAAATAATAAAGTTATGATTTATTTAAAAATGATAATTAGAAAAATAGTTAAATATATTAAGAATAAAAATAAAAGAACATAAAAAAATTAAAAGTTAGTGCTTTAAAAAATAATATTTCAAGTAACATTTTAAGAAACGTTAGAACTTATAAAAAAAACTTATTTACTGAATAATCAAATAAGTTGTTCAGCTAGTTAAAAAAATAAAAATTAACAGAAATATTATACTAATCATAACCTAAAAAAAATACTTATTTATCAAATGCTTAAACAATTTTTTTAGCTACTAAAAAAAACTAAAATCTACTCAGTGTTATATTTAAAAATCATTTGTTTATAAAAAAACTAAAATCTCTATATTTTAAATTTTATTTTATTTCTCCAATCTATTTTTTTATATCTTATTTGCTACAAAATTAATTTTCAAAACAAAAAAAAAAAGAAAATACAAAAAGACTCAATTGCTGTGCACCATGATTTTACCGACCAGAAACAAGATTCCAAAACAGTGGAGGAGGATGTCCACACGTTATTGAATTCAATTGAAGACACACGCAAAAATGGAAAACTAAGGAAAAAGGAAAAGAAAAGAAAAAAAAAGCAGTCTCTGACTCCTATAAATTGGTTTCACTGCCACCACAAAGTACAATATATACCTTCTAAACATTCTCTTGCACCCAAACCCTGGAATTAAGCACGTTATTTCATTAGGGTTGGTTTTGTTGAACAGAAAAAAAGAGAAAAAAAAATTATGGGAAGCGATGGCGTGAGGAAACCAAGATTCCTATGCCTTCATGGGTTCCGAACAAGCGGAGAAATATTGAAAACACAGTTACATAAGTGGCCTCAATCGGTTCTAGACAACCTCGATCTAGTATTTGTGGATGCTCCTTTTCCTTGCCTTGGCAAATCCGATGTAGAAGGCATTTTTGATCCCCCTTACTACGAGTGGTTTCAGTTCAACAAGGTTTCCTTCTCATTCAACTTTTCTATTTTCTTTTTTCTTATTTAGGATACACCCTTTATAGTGTATTTTTGGATTAAAAGATAGAAAGATATTCGTAAAAAACCTGATCAACTTTTTTTTCTTTTCTCTCGAACACATACTTAAGATTTTGCTTAAAAGATTCAAATCTAATTTCAGTTGCACTAATGAATTTCGTATTGAAAAGAAGAATGAGAGTTTGATTTTTATATTGAAAATTTTCTTTCTTCCACTTTTCCTCAATTCTATTTTTATTTTTTCCCCAGCTGCTCAATTTTCATCCATGGTTCCAACAACGACTACTAAGAACAGAATCTATCTGCAGTTTTATAATTGGAATTGAAATTCGTATTAAAAATAAGCATATGATATCAGTATGAAAATTATAATTATGACTAGGGTATTGTAAAGAATTCTTAGGAAAATTTTTGTTTGTTTAATTATCTATTTTTCAACCATCTAATTTTTTTTATGGTAAAACAGGAATTTACAGAGTACACCAACTTTGACGAGTGCCTTCAGTACATTGAGGAATGCATGATCAAGTACGGACCTATTGATGGGCTTCTTGGTTTCTCACAGGTAATCTTCTAATCAAGTAAAAATTGAAGCATTATTAATGCATACTTGATGCATGTTTGTTTATGATGTTTAATGCTCAAGAATTTGAATGACGAGATGTTTGATTTTGACCAAACAGGGATCAATATTATCGGCTGCGCTGCCGGGTCTTCAGGAGAAGGTATGCGTAAAACAATACTAGAAACTTAGCTTGATTATGAATTCTCTTTACCACGTTGACTTAGCTAGCCATAAATTTATATTTCTTACTAATGCAATAAAAAAACAATAATATATTATAAAAAAATTTTAAAAAAAATTAATTGTTCAAGTTTCATGAAGTTGGAGAGGGATCAAGTGTCCTTAAGTTCAACCATGTAGCTCACCTCTTATCAAAATGTCATCAGGTAGTCTTCTACACATGTCTTCTTGACATTGGTCCCTACAGCCCTTATGGGCACTCTCGGTCAAACATCGTATATAAGTTATAGCATATTGTCATTGTATGATATCATATTAATAATCAACATAAAAAAATGTAACAAAAGAAACATAATCAGTATAAAATGATTTAAGTATATGCTAAATTGTTATAATTCATATGCAGGGCGTGGCACTCACGAAGGTTCCGAAAGTGAAATTCCTAATAATAGTAGGAGGGGCAAAGTTTAGGTCACCTTCAGTGATGGACAAAGCATATTCTTCTTCCATTAGCTGTCCCTCCCTCCACTTTATAGGTACCTCCGTTTCCACCTTTTATTTTATCATACTTTTTTGTCATTGGTATTTTTTGAGAAAGCATACTCTAGCTAGCCCCCATTCTTGACTGGTCATACATTTCAATTTCATTCAATTAATAACACAATTTTCCCTTCCCTGTTGGGATTAGTAGAGATTTAGAAGCCCACGTATACTCCATCAACGATTCACAATTTAAACATGATCGATTGAAGTTGTGTGTCCAAGTAATTTGTGCTGCTTTCTAGCTTTTTTGACTTTGTTACTTTGGGCTGTTTTCTGGTTGAAAAAAACATTAATAGTTTTAACTCAAAAACCCGGAAAAATTGATGGTTGATTATTGGTTAGTAGTAGGAAACTGCTATAAGACTCTTGTAAGAAATTTTGCTAAAATGAGTTCTCATTATCAATAATTATAGTGTTTGGCCAGACAATAGGAAACTAAAATATTTCAATGCTTGGTGCAGGAGAGACAGATTTTTTGAACAAGTATGGGGCTGAACTACTAGAATCCTGTGTTGAACCCGTGGTGATTCACCACCCCAAAGGACACACAATACCAAGATTAGGTACGCTACTAAGTTACTATATATTTATCTTTGTTATCTATTTGTATTAATATGCAGGTGCTCAGATAGATTCTTATTTCATATTTTATTCATTTTTTATGAAAAAGAATGGTTTTGTGTTTGAGTTATTGATATGAATAGTTTTCTCTTTTCCTTTTCAGATGATAAGAGCTTGAAGACCATGATGGATTTCATCGAAAGAATTAAGAAAGATGTCTCAAAATAAGAAACGAGTTTAGACAACCAGCCAGTGCTTCAAAGGGATTTTTGAAATATTTATTCATTTTAACATAAATTAATAGCATTGCTATTTGTATTCTTATACAAATTTGTTACTGTTAGATCCTCAATGTAATCAATTATATAAGAGTCATATTTGAATATGTAAGCAGAGGCTCTCTGCCAAATTTGTGACAGCATTCACTTCCATCTTCCCAGATTCTTTTTTTTTTTTGGTTCATTAGTCAAAATTTATTCTTTGTGCACAACAACAAGGCTTTTGATATCCTAATAAATAGTTGATGACAAGTTATTCAAGTATTTGGTTTGGGATTTATTAAAACTTCAACATCTTTTTAATTTGGAAATTATGAAAATGACAAATTATTCAAGAACACATTTTGATGTTTGCTCTTGCTAGAATTTGGGTGTATATTTTTTCTTTTTTTCAGTAGAAATTAAATTTAATTACTAAAAATTTACAATAACTAATACACACGGCTTAACTAATCAAATTAAACTCCCTTAATTTATAATATTTGTTTCATCTTTTATTTGCCGTTTACACACACTTTTTTTTAATCTTTTTTCTTTAAATTTATTATCAGATCTATTTTTTTTATCTCTTTATTCCATCCTCCTAATCACTGGATGGATGTTATCCATTTTCCTGTATTCACCGTGAATGCGAGTTAGGATAATTTGTGATAGAAATAATTTCAACCCTCTATCTTACCTTGGACTGTTTTGTACAGTAATTTTTTTAAGGATGTACAGTGATAAAATTGCCAAACAAACAAATACTAATTCAATGTTTTTGGTTTTCTTTTATTCCCCCAAAAATTAATTTTGGGGTGAGTAGCATTAATTGAGAATTGTATGACTATGTTTGATTAAAATTGGAAAAGTACAAAATAAAGAAACAAAAAATTATTGCTTCAAGAGTAATACTTTATATATTTTTTCAAACTCTAATCTAAACATGCATTAAGTTTCTAACTTTCAAGGTTAATAAAACTAATTGAATGCGGGCCCGGGACTCATAAAATTTTCAAAAGAATACTTATATTTATTTTTTAAAGTCATTTTGTTTTATTGTTTAAATGAAATCCTTTACAACTTACTTTTAGAACACCATCCTCAAATACATACCAATTTTCTTAAAATATGCTTTGTCAGCATAAAATACCGTTAATCAATAAAAAATTACGTTGGTATAATTTGTAAGATAGATAATGTAAAAATAAACAAAACTTATACAGTGGTTTGTGAATAAATGATGTTATAAAACTACTTTGCACTGTCTTCTTCAAATATTTGATCTTACTAATTTTCAAGCTGTTGAAGTTCTCATAAAATCATTATAATCCTCACTTTTTGTTGTTTTATGCATCAAGTTGTTCGCAGATACACCTCAAACATGTCCACTTTCTAGTCCCCCTACGTATCTCAGTCCATCACAGTATCCCATATTTGGAATAGTTGAGCTCCTAGTTACCCTTTTCTCCAAATTTTCTCTACACTCAATATGATAGCTGTGTTGAATAGCCTAAGGTAGTGGCTATGTCATATGCAAAAAGGAAGAGACTCGTAGAATGACAGGGGCAAAAAGAGTTTTGCTACAGCACCTGACAGGGGCAAAAAGTATCCTTAGTTCTTAATTTTATAAAAACTTTCACTTTAGTTTCTAATATGTTCCTCTTCCTAAAGGATATAAATGCCCAATTGAGTGCCCTAAAATCAGAGAGAAGGTAGAAACCAACTTAAATCTTGTCAATTATCATTCTCTGTGAATTGATTTGAACCTCAACATAGAAATTAAACCACTGAGAGGTTAGCTGAACTGATAGGAACACCTTTTTGCTGAAGCTGAACTAAGTTGATGCATTAAGCTACTGTCAAGTCATGTTTGGACACATACATATCATATTTTTTGCTTTACTTCACAGTGATGATGGATTAGTTAATTTTCAGCTTGCTTAAGTGTGCTGCTTCCAATAATTCCAAGTCAATTATGATTCAAAATAAAAGAGGTAGCATCATACTATCATTTCAAGGATTGGCCTGTAACAGGAGAATACACAAACAATCATGGCAGCTAATTTGGTTTGGCACCATTTGGGCTATATGTCTATATCTGCATATAGTACTCAATTATGTATTGATTTTACATTGGGGGAATTCTCATAATTGGAAACCATTATTAGCATCAACAAATCCTGAGATTACTTGGATTATTGATAGCTAACAGTTGACTGGCTACCAAGAGTGACCAAGATTAGGTTGACATATAAAAACAGAGATACAAGAATAGGAGTTTTCTTTTTTTTAATTGACAAATGTTAGTTGTTAGTATTATTAGTTTTTTGTCAGCGGAGGAATTTGAACCCATGACCTTTCCCCTCTCCCCTTCTCCCTTCACCTCTACACCAAATCTTATATCTCCACCAACAGCAGGGGTTATTTTTGAAGAGTGGCAAAATTTCAAGGATAGCCACACAAGGGCACTGTACTTATATTTTGACAATACTATTCAATTATGTAACTAAACATTTTTCACTTTACAATTTTTCACTGTAATGAATAAATTATTTTTGGTTCCAAATTGTGTTATTTTCATGTTTGATGAAGTTAATGGAGTTAATGATTCATAATTTTCTCATTGTTGGTTTAGTATTATATTTTTTATTCAAACACTAACTTAATTGAGCAAAAAAGGCATCTTTAGAGCATGTGTTCAGTTCTGTCAAAAGAAAATAGAGCATGTGTTCAGCTGACATAAGATGCAATGATGAAAAATCAAAGGAATTGAGGAATATAAATAAAAGACGCATGAGGTACGCCATATACTATCAAACCACGAGATACACGTATACTACTCTTAGGCCAGTGCAAAACATAAATTATGTGTAACTCAAAAATAATAATATGATGCTACCTCTTTTATTTTTGTTAAGTTATACTAATAATTTCAGAGTAATAGCAAAAAACATATTTTGTTGCAACAACAAACCCCCCAACTACATCACCAACGACACTAAAAAATCCCCATTGTTGGTATGCGACCCTTCGATTATTTACATCATGATTGTCAAAATTATAAATGAATTATTGATCTGGAGAATGGAAGGAAAACGTAATCAATTCATGTTTTTTGATTCAAACCATGATGATTTAAACAATTTACACAGAAGCATTTTGTTCCTTTTCCAAGATCAGTATTCAAATTTCTTATAAAAGTAATTGCCGCTAATAATGTTTGCTTTCCAGAAAATAGCCTTTGACATTATTTTAGATCGCTTGTGACATGCAAGCTATAACCAAAAAACCAACATGCGAAAGAGCTAGCTTGCTAGTAGTTCTACATTATTGAACTATTGGGAATACTTCTTTAGTAGTTTAGGCCACATGAATGTACGGACCCTAATAATGTCCCCTAATGCAAGTATGGCCCCTAATGGTCCACCCAACAAATTTGAGGGAATTAAAACAAAAACTGTATAGATAGAGGCTAAAATAATGATTTTTGTAGCCTTGTAATGGAACTAATGTCTACTGGAAGCAAAAAATAATGCAAAGAAAAAAAGTTACAATGTTGAAAGTTGAAGATATCTCCTCTCATACAAACCAATTATTTGATCAGCTACACCCCACATAATGGCCTGTCCAGGTGGGATCCTCATGAGTCGAGGCAACAGACCTTTCCATAAGGCAAGAAGTCCTTCTTCTGCATATATTGTTCTAATGGCATGGATCATACCCTTGTATTTCAGTACACCACCACCTTCTCGGCTCTGAGCCATCAACCTTGTTTTCACTACATCAAATGGACCAGTACAAATAGGCCCTGCTGTGCCTGCAAGGAATCCAGAAATCATAGATTGCCATGGTTGGAGGACTCTCCCATCCCCTTCATCTTTCTTCCACAAAAGCACATCGAAAGCATTTTTGGCAGTAAACATGGCAGACTGATTTGTCCCATTACGCATCACAGTAGGAGCAACTCCAGCCCAAAGACCACAGAAGCCTTCTTCCCTAATAATCATGCGAGCACAGTGAACAGGACCTTTATATTTCAAAAGCTCTGGGCTTAGACCCCTCTGCTGCTGCAGTCTTATCTTCACCACCTGCAGTAAGCCATAATACAGACTTGAATCTCCACATGTCACGAAGAAACTATGCACCGATGTTTGCTATGTTAGATATGTTATATGCTGAATACCCACACCAATTGGCTACTTTATAAAATGTTATTCATTAGTGCAACCACTTTAGGCAACTACAAAGCAAACAACATCTCAACAAGATAAATTTGTTTGAACAAGCAAATTTTTAAAATCTGTAACTTAAAAAATCTTATGATTTATTATTTCCCAGCTAATTAAAGGTTGAAGATCTTGCCAGGTCTAACAGTCAAAAGGAGAGGAGTGAAAGTAGAGATTGATACTACATTCATTATCTTAGAGATAACTTTTTTGCTTCAGGTTTAATTGAGATAAATTTGGCAGTAAAAACATAATTTCACAAGATTAATTTAATTAAAGTAATTACTAGATTTTATTTTATTTTATTTTTTATGCATAAAGGTTTAGGAGAGGGGGTGCCTTATTGCAAGGTCAGGGGACTCAGGATATGCTACAAGCCTTTGTAATAGTAAGGCCTTACAATAGTGATTAAAAATGATCTTCCAATGAGAGTTCACTAGCTGTAAGCAAACCTAACTACGTAAGACCTTTTCCTCTGTGCCATTTGATCCTACCAATTGAATCAACTATCGTTAGCTGATTTTATTAATTTCAAACATACTATACACTAGAAAAATCTAAAATAACTAATGAACAAAAGTCAGAACCAGACCATTCATGCATCTTGTAGAAGTATTTTTAATAAGACATGTAACATGAATTAAGATTCAAGTGGATTAGGAAATGATACATTGATGGATCAGAGGCAATTAATGCTAGGAGTATGGAAGTTTTGATAGAAAGTCCCAACTAAAACAGAGTTATGGTATGCATTTTTCCTTGAGGATTTCTTTTGCGTGATTATTTAGTTCATAAGTAACTTAATAACAGGCTATAAAAACTAGAATAATTATTGATTACATATCAAACAAAATAAAATGCTCAAACCTCAAATGGAGTGACAATAATAACAGCCTCAAGCACCCCAGCACCAAACCCAGAAAGGAACCTCCCATGACCGCTAACCTTCCCAGTCTCAGGGTCCTTAAATGCTGATTGAAGTACAGCATTAGAACCCATTCGAAGTGAATACTTCAAGGTCAAATGTGTGGCAAAAGGTGTCAATCCTTTCCATAAAGCCCGTACCCCTTCTGTTCGTGAAATTGTGGCACCACAATGCAGTATTCCCTTGTAATTCCCTGACCTATCAAGCTGCAATCTGGTCTTGATCACATCAATGGGCTGCAGGCAAGAAGCCTCCATAATCCCTCCAAGTGAGCCAGAGATAGCCTTCATGTAGGGTGGGATTGATTTCTTTGGATATGAGTTGGTGTTATCTTGTGCAACATCCTGTTTCATGATTGATGGAGATTTAATTTGTTCTCCTTCAAGCTTCAATAGAATATGGCAACATAAGTAAACAAGCAAGATAATCAATGGTGACATATTGAAAGTACATGCTTTTTTTTAAAACTGAAAAGTAACAACCATTGGGCTTAACTTGTGTTTTAACAAAAATTCTTTTGTATGACCAAATAAGTTCAAACAATTTTAAAAGTATCATACATGTTTACCAATAAAACAAAACCATGAAAAGAATGGTGCAGAGTTTTAAAAAAAAAGTAAGGTGTCCATAGGGTCATGTGGAATGTCTTCTCCAGGAGACAATAGCATTCCTCCTCTACTTGCAAAGCAACCAACAAATTATACACGAAAAGTATGGTGGAAAATAGAAAAATCTTGGATTGGATTACGGTGGAAAATAGATGAATTCAAATAATTTATCGTCGGTCTCATAGGTATCCTCCTTCAGAGGCAATCCTTTCCGAGACATAGTTGTACACTAAACGTGAAAACTTCTTCCATCGGGAAATCGAACCTTAACCCATCACATTGTTGTGAGGAAGTAGTCCTTTCTGCTAGACCCAACACCCGTTGGTAATTCAAATAATATATGAACCATGCAAGGAGGGACAGGTATCTAACACACTTATTAGTTTAATTTAACGAACAGACATCTAATTTATCAAAATTGTTCTTTCTTAAAAAATAATCGAAGTTGCATTTTTTAGGCTCTAAAAGAATCACCCTAACTCAAATCCAATCCACTTTGGGGCAAATTCACTAAAAGGTATCAAACCATACAGCTCAAATAAAAGAAATAAAAAAGAAAAAGAGAAGGAAAAGAGAGAGAGAGAGAGAGAGAGAGAGAGAGAGAGAGAGAGAGAGAGAGAGAGAGAGAGAGAAAGAGAGAGAGAGAGAGAGAGAGAGAGAGAGAGAGAGAGAGAGAGAAAGTTTAGGGAAATTCCGCTGCCTACAACAAAATTGAGTCCATGAAAGTATCGAATATTTGCAAAGCAGATAGAGGATGGATTACAAGTTGACTGCAAGAGATTCCCTCCGACCAAACTCGGAGAAGAGGGTTGTCAGCTCCAAATGCAAAAACAAATAAAATCTTGAAACCTAAAGCTGTGGACAAGAACCATTTTAAGGTTGAAGACAATAACAAGGAACATGCGATGCATGTCAAGGTTTCATTTTTATCAGTTAATAAAACTGAACCAGAATCTTATCACAAGAGCAAGAAGAAGAAGAAGAAGCTCACACAGTAGGTGGTGGACGGCGTCGCCGAGGGATTCGGAGCTTGGAGAATCTCGTTGCGTTGCGTTGCCTCGCTTGACCCTGCTGAATCCCAGAACTTTTTATAGTTATGTTTTTGTCTTTGTTTTACGTATTAGAACATGTCCCTAAATGTTTAATTAACTTATGAATGCGTCTCGTTGAGAGTTGCCTTCTCTCTCTCACCACTGATAAAATAGTTTGTCTTATGCAGGAAGGAGGAACGAATTTACCAATTTATGACTGATGTTAACATTAGATTATGAATAATTATTATAATTTGAAAAAATTTATAATAATTATAATAAAAACATTGAATTAGTAATTTAATATTTCTTTTAATTTAATTTATCTCAAGGTGAAAGGGAAAAAATTAAATAAAACAATATAATAAAGAATTATTTTGGTATTTGTTTTATTAACTTTAAATTAATGATAAAAAATTGTAAATGAAATTAAGTCTAAAAAGAAAAAAAAATACTCGTTTTATAAACTTGTAAATAATATTTTTGTACTCTCATGCTTGAAGAAATATTTAAGTAAAAAAAAATATTCATGATAAATTATTATAGTTAAATTAAATCTATAAATAATTTTTAGGGAAAATTACAATTGTAATAACACTTTTAATTTGTAAAAAACACCCACCTTTTTTGGAATGATTTTTTTTAAGGTTATGATTTTTTAGATGATTAGTCAATAAAACATAATGGTGTATGATTTAAAAATTAACAAAATTTTATTATAATTTGTAATTTGATGTCATTGCATATACTATTAGACATTCATATTTTATTATGAAAAATTTCTAAAAAAATTATTAAATAAATAATATTTGATTAAATAGAAACAATAATTTTCTCATTGTTTTACAATAAAATTTCTTTTTTTTTTTCCTGTGTTGATAGCTTAAATATTATATAACAAAAATAGACATTTGCTAGTGAGATATAGACACTTACCAGTGAGATATAACTCTCCCAAAATTTTGTCACAATCATTATAGATTTTTTCAAGATTATAATAATTAGTCACAATTTACTATTAACATCTAGATATATTTGTCGCACTTTTTATACTTTCGGGAACTAAATTTTATATTTTCATCTTCCAGAAACACATTTGCCAGTGATGTGAAAAGACGAAAAGTCAAAAAAATATTATATGACAAATATGTCTCTATATTGACAATTAGAGATGATCAGTTGACAATCATTTCAGTGACAAATTTGTCACTATGGTGACAGACGGAAGTTAACGACCGGATACATTTTTGTCGCACTTTTTACACTTTCAGGGACTAAATTTTATATTTTTATCTTTCAACCCATTTGTCAGTGAATTACACGTCAAAAAATAAAAGTGGTTATTTAACCTTTTATATATATATATATATATATATATATATATATATATAATAATAATAATAATAATAATAATAAATGTACACGTGACGTTGAAAAAATGTAGACATAAACTAAAATTTAGAATTCTCAAAAAGGACTGTCACGTGGGCCGAAGCACGATATCTGGGTCGAGTCGGGCTGCATTCCCTCTAACTGAGCTGTTGATTTTAGATTACTAAAGGGAGTTGCTTGGTGCACCCAGCAACTCGGGTGAAAGGGCTAAAATGCCCTTCACCCTATCCTATAAAAGTAAATAGTGACTCATCCGTACGAGTCATTATTCCCCACACTGTATACGCTTCTTCTTCCTCCTGTTCTGCTTCCTGCTTCTTGCTCCATAGGACTTCTTCGTTTTGGTGCTTCTTCTCGTTCCTGCGTTCGTGCTTCCGTCAAGTTCCTGCGTTCGTGCTTCCATCAAGTTCCTGCGTTCGTGCTTTCGTCAAGTTCTTGCGTTCATGGTTCTTCTTTCTCTTCGTGCGTTGTTGCTTCTTCTTCTTCTTCTACATGGGTTCTCCTTCGAGGTAAGTAATATCTTGACTTGTTGTTTGAATGATGACACCTTCGTATGGTTGTTGTTGGTTCTTCTTCATTGCGTTCTTCTTCTCCTTCTCCATATGGTTGTTGGTTCTTCTTCATTGCGTTCATGGTTCTTCTTTATTTGTTTAGTATTGATTTTATTAGTTTCTGACTTATTTGTTTATTATTGATTTTATGTATGATTATTTATTATTATAGTTGTGTAACTTTTAAAAAAATTAGAAGAAGTATTTAAAAGAGAATAAATTTGATACTTGTGATAAATATGGAAACAAAAAAACAAAAATTAGATTAGAAAATATAAATTTGTTAAAATTTATGAAACAAAAATTTAAATTGTAAAAGATTCTTAGTTTAAGAAAATGAGTGAAAACCAAAAATAATATCTTAGTTATCAGTAACATTAGATTAGATATTAGGAAGTAATGGTTTTATCTATGAAAAAAAATATGTTAGTTATTATTAAGATTAGATATTAAATTTTAAATATGATAGTATTGAAGTCATAGTTCAAATTTATGTAAACAAAATGTTTGAATAATTTAAAATTATTATAAAAATTAGTGAAAGAAAAAATTGTTATAAATATTTTTGAAACAAAAATTCTAATTTAATATTGTTATAAAAATTTATGAAACCAAAATTTGAGAAAAATTTAAATTGAAAATTTTGATAAAAAAAATTATTGAAAATTTTGAATAAATTTGTTTGAAAATGATTAAAACAAAAATTTAAATGAAAATTATTGAACCAAAATTTTTAAAATTGATGAAACCAAAATTGAAATTTTTAAAAATTGTTATTTAGTTTAAAAGAATTGTTGAAATAAAAATTTAAATTATATTAAAAAAATTTGTTTCACAAAATTATTTAAACAAAAAAGTTAAAAAAGTAAAAAATTGTTAGTTAGTTAAAAAAATATTGAAATCAAAGATTGAAACCATATCTGAAAAAAATTTAAAATTGTTAGTTATTTTTAAAAAATGATTGAAAACATAATTTAATTTTTTTAAAAAAATTGTTAGTTAGTTTAAAAAACATTGAAACCATATACAGCCACATTAAGAGTGTGTTGTCGAGGACCCTCCTATGGTCACGGAGGAATTGAACGAAGAGTAGCCAGAAGCACCTGTTGAAGAAGCTGTTATTGATGTTGAGGGTTTTCCAGGCAGACCCCATGACACATTAGTTCTCAAAGATTTTGAAAATCACATTGTTTTGAGAGTCTGGAATTGAGAGGTATGTAATTTTTAAAAAACATAAAGAACGCAGTTTACTAGTTAATAATTTTTTTTACATGATCGATATAATTGTTTGCAGGAATGTCCTAAGCTAAAGCTATCTTCCCATGGAAGGAAGATGGCTAAGTTCGGGAGGCCTGCTCCAGAGATTGAAGGTCTTGTGGCGGCCAGTGGACTAAGTCCTTTGATCGTATGTTCCCTAGATATGGGCGATCAGGGACTAATGCCTACTTTTGTGGAATGTTGGCATAAGGAAACTAGTAGTTTCCATTTGCCGTCGTTGCTACATCTGCTTGTTGTAGGGACATTCCACAACTTCAAACTACTTCATGTCGACGACGCTATTGATATGTTGGTGGAATTACTCGAGGTCTGCACTGCAGAGGCGAGAGCTGAAACGATTTAGTGACATGGCTCTTATGTTCAACTATCGTGACTGCGCAACGTGTATTAAAGGAAGATCAAGGCATGTGACTGGATTGTAGTAGCACGAGCGTATTTGTTACATCTGCTTGGATGCACACTCTTTGCTAACAAGAGTGTCACACACGTGTACGTGTTATTCTTGGATGCACTGCGTGACTTGACGCAGAATGAGAGTTACGCTTGGGGCACTACTGCACTTTTGCACATGTATGATAATTTAAATAACGCGTCGAAGAGCATGACGAGGCAACTTGTAGGATATATCACTATGTTACAGGTTAGTTAAGATGTTACAAAAAAAAATTTCATTGGAATTAAATATTATATGTTGTCGTGTATTTTAATGAATATGTTTGCAAAATATATTTAGTGTTGGATTTACGAGCATGTTTCGTCAGTTGGTGTCGTTGTACCTGTCGAGGATTATAATGAGAAGAGACCGCGTGCATGTCGATGGACCCCTGACAAGGCACTGCCTGTTAACACGTATCGCAGGCGTCTAGATAAACTGACCCCTGACGTGGTGTGTTGGATTTCATATGGTGATCACTGTTCATTTAGAGAATTTGAGGTCATCTCATTATTTTTCGGCCATCTCAGATGGGGCCCCTTGACGATCATTCACCGACCGGAGAGGATTGTATGATAGTTTGGCTACATCCAAACTATTCTGCCACATCTTGTTGCGTCTTCGCTCTCTGTTGAAGAAATTGATAATAGATGGATGTAGTTCAGTGAGTACATTCCACCTGTAGAGCAATTATGTGCAGTGCCTGACCAGTGACCACTGTTTGCCAGATTACATGGATTGATTCTACATGATTTCACACTCATTCATGAGTTCGGGACAACCAGGGGATCCTCCTAGAGTTCTGCTAGTTCAACAATATGACACATTTGTTGAACTAGATGTGTATTAGCAACCGATGGTGGCAGCGGCACCTAATGAGGCAGACGATGATGTGCATCATGTTTGACATGCAGTGGTAATATTTTTTTTTTGCTATTTGTGTTTGTTGCTTTCTTTTGTATTTTATTACTAACAATTGTTATGATTGTTTTTTCACTTGCTAGAATGGTTTTGTAGCAATTGCTGATAAGTTTGAGTGACTACTGAACCTGAGGATCCTGACCGAAGGAACAGAAGCCTATATTGTTGTTGAAGAATGTCTAGGCATCACAAGAAGCTACATTAGCCAACCAACCGTAGGTCACAAATCGAGGTTTAGGCGGTGTACAGACGGTCATTAAAGTTGTTTTATTTTTGCCTTATATATGTCATTTATAATTTTTTGGATAATTTATTTATTTGGTACATTTATTTATTAACAGTCACATTTGGTTATTTATTTGGTACATTTTCAATTTTTTGGATAATTTATTTATTTGATTCATTTATGTATGGGCACATTAATGATTATGTGATATAAATTTGTCATTTGTTTATCGTTAATTAACCGCTAATGTTGTGTTAAGAAATAAATTAATTCATACAACAAAAATAAATAATGCATGCATGATAAATAATTGTCAAAGTTGACAAGACATTGTCAATTGCATGTGTATTTTTAAAAAAATCAATACTACACGTACGTACTAACATAAAAATGACAACTTAGTTATTTTAGTTCTAATAGAAGCAATATATGTCTGATGCAAAATTAAAGCATGACAAGACATTGTTGTACTTGACAACATAAACACAAATTTGTGCGTGTCTATTTTTAAAAAAAATTTACAAGTAGTCTTAGTGAACACCATCTACATATATCACACCAACACTCTCAAAAATCATACATTCTCTCCCATTCCAACTTGACAAACCAAATTTTAAAACAAACTATGGCATTTTTTGGAGAAATAAACAGTCAGACAATTGTGAACTCCATATTAGCTTTTATTTTTTTGAATGGATCGATTATGCACAACGAAACTGGTGTTTATTTCCAAAGTTCCACTCCAATACCCATTCGAGTACCTAACGATTGTGGTTTTCAAATGCTAAAAAGTAGAATGCACAATACCCTTTAGCTAACCGACGATCAATATTTGGATAAAATTTACTACCGGCGACCATTCACAGATGCAAGTAACCAATTTCACTTTCAATCTATGCAATTGAAAAACGATGATGATGTTAATACAATATTAATGTGTAATGATTAATTCTCGTGTGTTGGCCCAATTGAGTTATTATGTACCATTGGTAGAACACCGGATGGTATGTTAAACTTACTTCAAGCCACTATAACCCCTACTCATGATGCCTTGCTATATTACAATGGGAGGTGAAACATGTCACGCCAACACGACTTTGTCGGTAACTCATTCATAGGAAAAAATCCAAAAAAAATTGACATTCCTTCTGGATGTACCATCGATGAATTGAAGGATTTGATTAAGAAGTTGCACCTCAAGGGATTCCCCCTCATGGTATTCATGAATCACAAACGGTAAGGTGATTATTTTTTCGATAACCAGATCATTATGAGTATTCAGAAAAAGTTATCAAATTTGAAATTATTGAGCTGAAAACTAACGATGACGTGCTAAAGGTCTTAGTACAGTCTAACTACTGGAAACAATTTGGGTCAATAGAAATTTTAACTATTTTTAGTAAACAGGTAATGAAAATGGAAGACGACATGCCTCGATCGCAACATGATTCAATGCAAAATTAGTATTAGTTAATTGTAGTTTTTCACGCATTTTTTTTGTTTCAACTATGTTGAAGTTAAGGTAATGTTTGAATTCATGTCCATTAGCTAATGAAACCGTATGTTTATTATTTTCAAAGTACTTAATTATTTCCTAACTTTAAAAAATAATGACTGAAAACAAAATTATGAATGTCAACAAAATAATTATTTACACAAACGTCAATGGTAATAACATATTTTATGTTCATGGTTCATCGAAATCAACAAATTCGGTTTTCAGCCTAGAAAATTTTGTGTAACGCTGTATTCTACCTATGTACGAAGTGGGCCACTGCTTTGCCTAAGAATGACAATGTGTACTCCACAACAACGCCACTGGCGGTAAAGGACAATGGTCTCGTAACAAAATCTGTTAGATAAAGACAAACAAATTAAACGTAAGATATCCAACTACAGTGTCACCAGTTATGCTAACATCATAATTATGCAATTACCTATACAAAATGATTTCCATACACATGATCAATGCATATTACGTGATGCACAGAAGAATCTGGTGGCGGCTGACTTCTAAGAGAAAAAAAAAGTCATGCTTTGTTGTCGTGAAATAGAAACAACGATCACGTTGTATCGTGAAGCAATGACATATCTCATATTTGTAATATTCATCCATTTGTCCATGGTAACCTATATGTAAAAGACAACAAATGACAATTACTTAAAGGTTATTTTAAGAAAAAGTGACATAACAATGAACTTACACACCATAGATAATCCGTCAACAAGGAGGAAACACTTTAATTCCTCGAATCTCTCTATGCCACCAACCAGGTTGATATACTCTTCGAACCAGCCTGTCAGTTCTTTATGCAGATGGTTGCGCACCAATGACCATGATTCTTCACTCATACCCAATAACGCAACTATTGCCCGATAATCACAATTACCATCCATTTTGACACAATAATGTTTTCAATAGAATGCTAGATGCACGAATGAAATTAATCCAACATTGGAATATTTCGTCTCTGTATTGGTTCCTCAAATGATGATGCACTACATTTCACTGAAGAATTACTATTTTGCACAGAGTATACGCATCAACATACTCCCAATAAGATGGATCGCGTTTTGTTGACTTTTGTTGTTTGGTCAACGGTTTTTTTGGAGCTTCCTTGCTCTTTACCTTTTCTAGAGGAGGACACATAGAGTTCACATCAGGATAAGCAATTTCTCGTAACTTTGACTTCACACGTACTTTGCCACAAACATTGAGCTGCTCAAAGCGTTTCGATATGGTTTTCATCTCCTCACTTATGGTCACCTGTGTCTCACATAATCCTTGATCTGAAAAACTAAGTCTCCACCAAAAAATGTGAATTGTCTCGAGTGGTATGAAGCTAACAACATATTTATACAACTCACATGCACATGGAAGACCGTGGGTACTCCTCATGACATATCCACAACGTGAGGGGTTTTTACCTGCATAAGGTACACGCTCATACTCAGCAACAATTTCATTTAAAGTGTACCTTGATACCATGCCAAGTAATTTTTTGTACAAGATAACTTTAAACATATGCCCAACCACGTGCGTGCTTGTCTCAAAAGATGCTTTAATCTGGGTGTGTTGAAGTGCCATCATATTATTCATTGCTTCCCAAACACTACATATGTCACCAAGAGAGTTTTGTAGGAGTCTCTTTAATGACCAATGAGCATTGTCAACCTTACAAATGAAATATACAACATATAAAAAACCGCAACATTTTCATTTAAGTCAACACTTAAAAAAATGAACACAAACAAAAAACAATATTGATACCTGTTAGTGGTTGTGTTTTCTAGATGCATTACTTTGTTGGTCCATGCTTTCACAAATCTTTCTTTGTGCGGAATCACTTATGTTTGACACACATAGTTCACAAACATAGGCCACGAAGAGCAAGCCATTTCAAATTTTTTAAGATACTCATCAAAGGAACTCTCACATGGACAGTCAACCAAACTCCCCCAAGCCTCCATCATATAATCCCATGCATTCTTTTAAGCAACCAGGGTTTTGCACTTTGCCTTCACATTCTTGTCAATGTGGAACCAACACAGCAAATTCGTAGCATCCGGAAATACAGTTTTCACTGCATTTATCAAAGATAAATCTCTGTCGGTGACAATAACCTCGGGGAGTGTATCAACTTTCATGAAAAGACCCCGAAACTGCTATAGAGCCCAAGCAGCATTATTAAGACGTTCTCCTTCCAAGTAAGCAAAAGCAGTGGAGAATGTCATTCATGTTGGTGTAACACCAACAATATCAAACAACAACAGTTTGTACCTATTTGTTTTGTAGGTATTGTCGATAAAAAAAACCAAATTACAAGAATTGGTTAACTTTACTTCATCAGGATGACTCCAGAACAAGTCACGTACAACATTATCATCCTTCAGCCTATGCCAGTGAATATATTAATCTCGATCAAGCAACATCATCAGTTGTTGCATTTCGGTGTTACTCCCATTTATGGAAGAATAGTAAGCATGTATGACATTGTAAATTTATTTGATTGTTGTATAAATGTAGTCATTGTGCTCCTTCAACATCAACAGAATGTTTCTTGGTTTCACCATGGACTTTGTCATATCAGCAACAAAAATCTTCTCATCCTTTGTCAGTCGACTCGCATATGGATGCCCAACTAATTACTTTGTCATTTCATGATTGTGAACCCCACAAATTAACTTCACCATCCATCATTCTCCTCTCAAAACTGGCTTCACACGCAACTTAAACGGACATCCACATTTTCTATTGTCAGTGCATGTTCTTACCAAATTATGTTTCTTAGGCCTATACTCACCACTCATTTCGCAAGCTATCAACAGAAATGAGACTCTTCCTCGAACACCAATATTGGTGTCTGACCTCATTATAACAACAACAAATCCAATGTCATGAGCCAACGATCGAGCCCATTGTAAAACTTCATCATGGCTAACAAGCAACTATAACACAATTCAAATAAGGTCTGACATCAATAAATATCTATGTAATATAATTATTGTACCAACAACAACAAATTACACAAATACTTGAGAAGTTTTAAAGGCATCAGAGCAATCAACATGTTCTACTTTAAAGCCAACATCTTTTTCATTTTCAACATTCATATAAACTTCTTCAGACATCATACTATCACACATCCACTGGTTTTCGTCCATCTTAATAAAACATTTAACAAATTCAATCAATGACAAAAAATTATACAATCACCTTATTTGTTATTGACACAAATATAGTTGTTTACAAAAAAAAAATCACTACACATTTTCATTAAAATGTCATATAAATCTAATAAATACATCATTCAATAAAATACATAATTATTAATCATCAGTATATTAATTTTTAAGCAATATAATGTTAGTTAATTATTGATCATCAGTATTTTTTTTCACCATTCTAATTACTTAATACATTTTTTTATATCACTATAAAAAATAATATCACCAAATCAAATTTTCTGAAATTACTAAAACTAGTACAAAAAAATAAAAAATTAATAATAATTAAATTAACAATATTTAAATTACAATTTAATAAATAAATAAAAAAACAATCTGTATGTCCATACGGATTGTCAATTTGTATGGTTCATACGGATCAGCAATCTGTATACGAATCAACAATCCATATGGACCATACAAATTGTCAATCCGTAGGTTCATAATTTTTTTTTTCACGTATCTCTTCTTCTCCAACAACGAAAACTAACCAAAATTCACCGTACACTCCTAAACAACGCACGTACACCACCGGAGACCAAGTACGCTTTGAAATCGACCTTAATGGAAACAACTTACACTAAGTGACGAGATTTTGCGGGAAAAAATGGCGCTGTAGAAATGAAAAACTCCTCCTGCTATTAAGAGTATTTTCAGCATTTATGAAATTTGCTGGATGCCCCCAATATTCCCATTACTAAATTGTAATTTTGATTTGTTTTAATTTTAGGAAATATAATATAACTCGAAGGAAAATAATAAAAAAAAGAAAATAATAATAATAATAATAATGTATTTATAAATACACAAGAAAATAATAATAATAATAATATATTTATTTCACGAGGAATGATTTATATTATCTATTTATAAATACAAAAATAACTATAATTAAAGATATAGATAATATATAAAGGATAAAAGAAAATATGAAAATCCATAAAAATAAGTCTCGTAGAGAATTTAAATAATAAAGAAAAATAATAAATTTTGTTGCAATTATAATATTTACCTTTTAGAAAAATATGATTGTGGTTTAATTTTGAATTTAAGGTAACAATCACTCTCAATGTTTCATTTCATTCCTCATCAATTAATGACACAGAATCACAAATTTAACACAAGAAGAAGAAGCTCACAGTGGGTTCTAGATAACTTCTTGGTTCTTAATCTTAAAAGTATATATATAATTATATAATTTAAAATATTCTACAAATTTTTTTACTAACCTCTAATAAAAAAAATAATAGGCAAGCTATCTTTCCATTATTTTAGTTTTTTTTCCATGTCACGTACATGTTTAGGTTTAAGTTAGTGAGTTAATTTTAAACCTAAAATTAATTTTTATAATTGATTTTAGGTTAAGTAACTTTAACGATAAAAAAATTATATTAAATTTTATTATTAACTTACATTTATAACTATAATATTTATATATAAATTACACCATTTTAAATTTAATTTTACAAAACTTATTCAAACATGTATGAAATATGTGAGACTAGCCTTAAGATTTGTTTGGTCTCTTGTGAGTGGTGAGCTTAGAACCTAACTCACTTAATTTTTTATTTCTTTATGAACAAATAATCATTTTTGTTTTTGGATGTATAGAGCATTGGTAATTTTTTGTTCATGAAAGATAAAAATTAAAATTTTAATCCCGAAAGTAAAAAGTACGACAATAGAAAATGATACTCAAATTTTGTCACTATTTAATGTTATTACAATAAAAATTTTAAAACAACACATATTATGTTTATTAACCAATATTATACTTATTATTATGTTTGTTCTATCCTATGTTTATTTTCTTATTTTTGTAGATATTTAGTGTAATGTTACGCTTACAACCGCTCAAAATGAAAAGGATGAATATTAAATTATATTTTGAATAAATAATTATTTTTATACATAAATATGAAATGCGTTGACAAATTTATCCATAAATATGACACGAGTATTTTTTCATTAACCATAACAGATGAATGAATTTATCTTTTTTATTTTACTTTCAAAAACTAAAATTTAAATTTTTAATTTTTAAGAACAAATTTATTAACCTTTTACCTCCGTGAACGAAAATGATTATTATTATTATTATTTTTATTATGTTTCACTTAAATTTTTTAATATAAAAAGTATATGCGTAGCTCGCAGAATCACGTCGCATTTCTTGACGCCGAATTCCAGAAACCCGTACATAGTTTGTTTTACGTGTTAGAAACTGCCACCAACTTTACTTTTTATGTTTTTTTTAAATAAAAAGGCATGTGGGGTTGAAAAATGAAAAGTAACATAAAATAATTTCATTTTTCAATAATAGCGTGTGTCGTTGAAAAGTAATATAATTTAATTTAGTTTCAAGATTTCAGTAATCTTATTTATTTTTTATTTCATAAAAATCAAAGATAACTACAAGACATATAACTAGGAATGAAAGTATACTAAACAATCCGTCGGAGGAGTCTACGGCTAATTAAAAATTTAAACTTTCAGTTTTAATAAAAGTGTAATAAGTTGACCTGTTTATAATATATATATATATATATATATATATATATATATATATATATATATATATATATATAT
The DNA here is from genome assembly GCF_000004515.6 of Glycine max. NCBI lineage: Eukaryota > Viridiplantae > Streptophyta > Magnoliopsida > Fabales > Fabaceae > Glycine > Glycine max. The sequence goes on from NC_038250.2 coordinate 44,961,128, forward strand.
ATATATATATATATATATATATATTACATATGACATAAATATAAATAATAACATTTATATTTAACATATAATTAATAATAATTTTTACAATGTATGTAATTAACAAGGTTTGTTGGCCTAGTTAGGCCTATATGCTTATTAACTTGTTTATAGGTCATTTTATAAAATAAGTCATGTAAATAAGCTTTAAGTGTTGGGAATTTTCAATAAACCATATACAATATCAAATGAGCACCAAAACACATTACGTTAGATTATCAAGAGGTTTTAAGGAATACCTGAATCCATAGAGCTTGATTAACATGCAGCGGAATCTGACAGTGGTCACGAATAATTGGTTTAATGACCTTCCTCAACCAAATCACCTTCTTCCTTATGAGACCTTCGTTTTCTCTTCAGATGGGGAGAGAAGAAACTGTTTGTTGATTTGGTATATTGGGGACCATAACCATGCCGTATGTTTTAAACCTGTTAGGGTTCTCATTATCCCCTAATGGGCCAAACTGGTTTCCGCTCATTAAGCTCATATCAATTATCTGTTGGCAGTCTAATGGGCTCACTTAAATAGATAACTTTATATTGAACCCATTTAAATATAAATAACTAATATAAATGTTATAATATAATATGTAGCCCATATTAATTAATTAGGAATTATAAAATTCCTAACAATCTCCCACTTGGGCTTCATATTAACCTTGGACATTTATATCACAAAATTCTTTAGGCGCGCAACCGTATGTTATTTACTTTTAGACTCCTTTTATACAATCTGGTCCATCTCATATAGCAACAGGAAACCACTACAGTTTTCATCATAATTTAGCTTGACTAAGCCACAATGATCACCACTGTTACTCATACTCGATGACATAGATCAAATATGGATAAGCGGCATGGAAATTACATACAATGTGATCTTAATCATGTCTATTTCCAACTAGTCCAAACTTTATTCTTTATAGAGATCAATCCAAAATACAATACAAATACTGCACACAAACAAACTTATAATGAAATGATAAACTTCAACTTTATTTCTGCAGAAAATCCAAATAACAAATATGTTTGTAAACCATAAGATATAAAACATAAGTAAGACTCCCACTAAACTAAGGTACTGTCAGGAATTATACCCATATGAGCAGTGTGCTCGTGAAAAAAAAACTTTAGTGTCATACCTTTAGTAAGTGGATCAGTTAGCATGGAATGAGTTCCTATATGTTCTATACAAATCTATATTTTCTGGATTCTTTATTTAACAACCAAATACCTTATGTCAACAAACTTGTATTTGGTTGAATTCTTAATAAGACTGCTAAGATATTGTTTCAATAAACACCTGATGGCTACTTAATGTTGGCGACAACTAGCAAGCCAGTTACAATAATTTAGCAATCATAAATTCTAGTATAATGTCTCATAGCAAAATATTAACTCCACCAACATGGTCAAATGTGAATTCTTATGTGAAGTGATTGCTATTAAAACATTATGAAATAATCGAAGTCAGAATACCCAATGATCTCTAAACTTCTAGACTTTCGATATGAAAACAGGTAGTTTCTTGTTCTCTTCAATTAACGCATAATGCGCTTTACTACTTCTAGTGTTACATGCCAAGATTACTCATATATCACCTTAGGATTCCCACAAAATAATTTCAAACTCCAAATTTTACACATGCAGATTTGGGATTCACATAATATGAGTAATTTAAACCATTGTAGTAACAACAACAACAACAATTAAAGAAGAGAACAACAAACATGCAATGCATAAATAATCTTTATGGTAAATTTCAAGACCCAAACAAGATACCTAGTGCACCATTAATCCTCAATCTTTGGATTAAAAAAGACTAACTGCAAGCGTTACTCTCAATGCATTGATCAAACATTGGTGATAAGTCCTGTCAAACAAAGGTTGTCTTTGGACACTCCATTGCTCACATGGAAAACTTATATGATGATTATTTCGGTCAAATAATGATTGTCTTTGAACATTTCATTATTCATATGGAAAATCAAACTATTTATAATCATCACATGTTTATCATTGCAAGCATGTAATTATTCTGTCAAATTGTGTCTTCCTTTGGGTCGAGCACAATTCACATGAATAATTTCATGCAACATCCAGGTAAATTCAATCAAATAAATTTACGCAACAGAGGTTACTTTGGCAACATGTTGTTTCAATCAATTTAACCAAAAATACAAGACAATTTAATACAATAAATGAGAGGTCTTAAAATTACACATATTTTCTTAAAATTACACAATTTAACCAAAAGAATCCTTTAAAGATACTAGAGAAAATGTTTCTTTATAGTCAATGCCTTCCTTCTGAGAAAAGCCTTTAGCAATTAGACGAGCCTTATATCTCTCGATATTACCCTTTGAATCCTTCTTGATTTTAAATATCCATTTACAACCAATAGGTTTCACACCTTCAGGCAATTCGATTAGATTCCAAAATTCATTGTCATTCATAGACTTCATCTCATCCTTCATGGCATCAATCCAATTTTGAGAGTTAGAACTGTGCATAGCTTGACAGAAGTTGATTGGATCATCCTCTGTTAAACCAACACCATCCTTATGTTCTTGGAGAAATAAAATATAATCATTTGAGATTGCATTTCTCCTCTCTCTAATGGATCTCCTTAATGACACTTCTTGAGGTTGTTGAGGTTGCTCTAAAGGTATTTGAGGGAGAACCTCATTGTTGTCTTGTTCTGGAACAATGTCAATAGTTTGAACATTGTCTTCTATTACTGGAGTTGTGTCTTGAATAGTAATAGGTATGAGGACTTGATTACTATAAATAATAGGTTCTTCCTCAAAGACAACATTCTTTATGTTCTCTTCCTTCCCAAACTCAACTTCCTCAAGAAATATTGCATTTCCCATCTCGAAAAAAGATCTTAAGGTGGGATTGTAAAATTTATAGCCCCGAGAGCGTTCATCATAGCCAACAAAATAGCAGCTAATTGTTCTTGAGTCCAGCTTTCTTTCATATGGCCTATAAGGCCGTGCCTCAGCTGGACAACCCCAAATGTGCAAATGTTTAATGCTTGGCCTTTTACCAGTCCAAAGTTCATAAGGGGTTTTATTAACGGCTTTACTTGGCACCCTATTAAGGATGTAAACTGTGGTCTTTAAGGCTTCTCCCCAAAGTGACTCTGGCAAAGAGGAATGACTAATCATACTTCTCACCATATCCTTAAGAGTTCGGTTTCTTCGTTCTGCTACACCATTCATGCTGGGTTTGCCCGGCATAGTGTATTGTGGAACAATTCCACACTCTTTGAGGAACAGCGCAAAAGGTCCTGGACGTTGTTCTCCTGATCCATCATATCTGCCATAGTACTCACCACCACAGTCAGATTTGATAGCCTTAATTTTCTTTCCAAGTTGAAGTTCAACCTTAGCCTTTAAAGTTTTAAAAACGTCTAGGGATTGAGATTTCTCATGTAACAAATATAGGTAACTGTATCTAGAGTAGTCATCTATGAACGTAATGAAATATTGTTGTCCATTCCAAGAAGTTGTAGGAAAAGGACCACAAATGTCTGTATGCACTAGTTCTAAGACGTCTTTAGCTCTTTCGGCACCTAATTTCCTTATGTTTGTTCGTTTTCCCTTTATGCATTCAATACAGACCTCAAAGCTGATAAATCCAAAGGATCAAGAATTTCATCTAACACAAGTCTCTGAATTCTTTGTTTAGAGATATGGCCTAAACGCTTATGCCACAAGGTGGCTGAATTCTCATTCAATTTTCGTTTTGTACCATGTGAACTTATTTACAGTATTTCATTATAGGAACTAACAACATCAAGCATGTAAAGATTATCAATTAAAGAACCAGAACCAATCATATTTGAATTTTGGTAGAGACTAACTTTATTATATCCAAATGAACAAGAAAATCCAAATTTGTCCAAACTAGAAATAGAAATCAAATTCCGTCTAAAAGATGGTACAACAAAAGTCTCAAACAAATCCAAATAAAATCCAGTTTTTAACTATAATCTAAAAGTTCTAATAGCTTCCACTGCAACCTTATTGTCATCACCCACAAAGATGAATCTTTCATCATCACTTGGTAGTCGGCTCCACAGGCAACCCTGCATAGTCATACTTATGTGAGTAGTAGCACCAGAATCTACCCACCAAGTATCTTTAGGTACGAAAGCCAAATTAACTTCTGAACAAACTAGAGTAAGAAATTTAACTTTCTTTGCCATGCGGCATACTTGGGACACTCTTTCTTCATGTGTCCCGACTTCTTGCAGAAGTAACAGGTAAATTTCTCATCCTTATTTTGCTTTTTATGCTGAGAAGTCCCTTCCGCAGCACCCTTTGTCTTTTTCCTTTTCTTATTCTGAGAGGTCGAAGTCAAGTGAGCACTTTTAGTCCTATCTCTCTGCAGCCTCTCCTCCTCTTGCACACAGTGAGATATAAGCTCATTGAAGGACCATTTGTCCTTCTGAGTGTTATAGCTCACTTTGAATTGTCCAAAGTGTGCAGGAAGCGAGATCAAAACCAAGTGCACGAGCAGGTCTTCACCAAGCTCTAACTTAAGTGACTTGAGTTTTGATGCGAGATTGGACATCTCCATAATGTACTCCCTTATGTTTCCTTTGCCTTTATACTTCATGGAGATGAGTTTGGCCAAAAGGTTACTCGTCTCCGCCTTTTCATTTTTGGCAAACTATTGCTCAATTTCCTCAAGGAATTTCTTTGCACTTTGACCCTCAGAAATAGAGCCCCAAAACGCCTCTGGAATAGAGCGCTTCATGATCATAAGGCACATTCGGTTGGACCGATCCCACTTCTCAATTTTTACCTCATTAGAGGTTTCCGGAGTGGAAATGGATTGTTCTGTCCTCAATGCCAAGTCCAAATCCATACAGCCAAGAACAATTTCTATGGCTTCCTTCCAGACCTTAAAATTTGTCTCATTCAACATTGGGATAAAATTCACTTGGATAGCATTTGCAACACTGGTAATATTAACTAAACAGAGAACAAAAATAACATGTTCACAAATAATCAAGCAAGTCATATAAAGTATATATAACAAGACATGCAAATATTTCCCATAACAAATCCATCACAAGATACCTAGCACAACATTAATTCTAGTCTTTGGACAGAGAAATTAATTTGTAATTGGTACTCTCAACGCAATGATCAAATATTGACAATTAGTTCTGACAAATAATAGCTTTTCTTTGGACCGACTATTATTCTCATGAAAAAAAAACTTAATAATTATCACATATTTATCATCGTGGGTATGTTATTATTTGGCCAAATTGCGTCTTCCTTTGGGCCGAACACAATTCGCATAAATAATTTCATATTAACATCCATGCAATTTAATTAAATCAATTTACACAATAGAGGTTACTTTGGCAACATAATGGTTCAATCAATTTAATTAAAATTACTGGACACACAATCAAATGGAAAATATCTGTAATGGTTAAATTTGCACAAATTTGCACCCAATTGTGATAGCAGTAAATGTTTGAAAAACTACATCATGGTAAACTAATTACGCACACGAAACAAACATATCACGATACTATCACAAATTTATACCAACCACATGAATAACATAAATTATCAGCTGATCACCGTTTCATAAAAAAAATTGTTGGCCCAAAAAAAAAATATTTATGAAATTGTGTCACGTACTAAATGCCAACACCAGATACGTAGAACCTTTATCCCAAATAGAATAATATGCCAACACAAACGAAACAAAAAATTGTACAATCCCGTAAATCAAATGTAGAGGCCTTTTATTAATTCTAAAGAGGAGAAAAACTTTATGACCATAACACATGAATTTAGGGGTTTAACAATTTTATTGATCAAAATAGTTTCTCCCCAAAATAAAATTAGGGTTCATATTACTAAAATGATCCAGATATAATACATATCAAATAGAGCTTTAAATCCCAATAATCTAACAGTAATGGTGGCTCTGATACCACTTGTTGGAAATTTCAATAAACCATATACAATACCAAATGAGCACCAAAACACATTACGTCAGATTATCAAGAGGTTTTAAGGAATACCTGAATCCATAGAGCTTGATTAACACGCAGCGGAATCTGACAGTGGTCACGAACAATTGGTTTAATGACCTTCCTCAACCAAATCACCTTCTTCCTTATGGGACCTTCGTTTTCTCTTCAGATGGGGAGATGAGAAAATGTTTGTTGATTTGGTATATTGGGGACCATAACCATGCCTTATGTTTTAAACCTATTAGGATTCTCATTATCCCCTAATGGGCCAAACTGGTTTCCGCTCATTAAGCCCATATCAATTATCTGTTGGCAGTCTAATGGGCTCACTTAAATAGATCACTTTATATTGAACCCATTTAAATGTAAATAACTAATATAAATGTTATAATATAATATGTAGCCCATATTAATTAATTAGGAATTATAAAATTCCTAACATTAAGATCATATTGGACTTTTAAATATGTGAAGACTAAAACTTAAGAAAAGATTTATAATAGGTTAGACTTAGGTTTAGTAATAGTGAAGTAAATCAAGCTTAAACCCACAAAAGTTTGATTTGGTCTAATTTATTTTTACCCCTAATAATAACTCACGCTTATACTCTAGTAAATTAATTGAGTTAAACTCTTTTATTATTTTGTATCCAAATGACTTTAATGTGAGAAATGTTTTTTTTTTTGTGCTACATGCCTATATATGTAAGAATGGTTATTATATGTAACTATTATAAAGAAAATAATCTCATTTGGTGTGATCTTTCTTTTGGATAATTTTATCTTCAATTATTATAAACCACTACAATATATATTTTTTAACTTCCAACAACAGTTACATCTATAATTATTATAAAAAGAATAATCTCATTTGGTGTCATTTTTCTTTTACATTTTCACCATCAATTATTATAAATCACTATAATATTTTATTTTAACTTATAACAATAGTTAGATCTATAACTATTATAAAGAAAATAACCTCAGATGTCATCTTTCTTAGACATTTTTACTCTCAATTATTATAAACCACTATAACATTTTATTTTAACTTCTAACTATAATTACATTTTTCAAAATAAATTACACACAAACCTCATATATGTAGTTAACTTCTAAGTCCAAACATAGTGTGCAGTTATTATTATTATTATTATGACTTTTTGAACTTAAAATTTCATGTACATAATCTGTCTCTCCTAGTGTGTAAGAACCGTTATTGTTGAATTTTTAATCAATTAAAAAATAAATATGTAAATGAAATGAAAAAAAGATTAATTTTTATGTATTATTAAATATTTTTTATGTAATCAATTATTAAAAAATTATGTTAGGTATGCATTTTTAAATTAATATTGTAAAGTTATTAAACTTATTATGCATATCAATTATTGATTGGTTAATAGTATAATATTTTACATTCTAAGTAGACATACTATTTTTCATAAGAAAAGATTAATTCTATGTACTATCATTATATAAGTTTTTATATTACCAACCAATAAAAAATCACTATATATGAAAAAGAAAAAAAATAATTCAATATCAAATTAATGACATTTAGGGTTATTTTGTTTAAGATTAAATGAAGTGATTTTGAAATACAAAAGATAATTTAGTGATCTTTTTAGAGATTTAAAAAAAGCATAAGTTAATTCATGTTTGTTTAAGTAAAAAAAATCATTTATTTCTTTTTAAAAAGAAGAGAAGTAATCTATTTTAGAATAATTATACATAAATCATTTTTCATTTTAAATACCTTACCAACATCTTTCATTTCTATCTCTCTTTTTATCACATCATAAATTTTATCATATTTGATTTTTTTCCTCTCTCCATGTGTTGGATAGCACATTGGATGTTTATCAAATATTTTCCTTGATTTAATGAAAAGTTTTTTTAATTAGCTTTTGATTATAATTAAATCTCTTATTCTTTTCGGCTGCTAGTTATTCTGAAAAGTTGTAACAAACAAAAAAAAGTAATTATTTGGTGGAAAAGGCTTAAACAAACATGCCTTTGATCACTTCTGTAACATTCCATTTTACATGAACTATTTTTGTTGTGATTATTATTATTATTATTATTATTATTATTATTATTATTATTATTATTATTATTATTATTATTATTATTATTATTATTATTATTTAATGGTGTCATTTTCATTATTAAGCTTAAATATGTTTTTGATTATTATAAATTTGTGTTTTTAAAGTTTGGTTTCTATAAGTTTTTTTTTTGTTTTTTTAGTTCTTAGAAGTTTGTATTTTTTTTTTAATTTTGATTTCTGTAAGGTTTTTTTTTTTAATTTTTAGTCCTTATAGTTGATTCATGTAAGTGCAGATTTATAAGGATTAAAAATAAAAAATAAAATTAAAATTGAAAAGAGGAAAAAAATAAACAAAAAATCTTAGAGGAACCAAACCTAAAAATACAAATTTTTATGCACTACAAATGAAAATAAAAGTTATAGAAACTAAAATTAAAAAATGGCAAACTTATTGAAACTAAAAACATATTGTTATTATTTTCATTATCGTTATTTTCACTTTTCAATAAAGTACTAAAAAATTAAGTGACCAATTTTTTTTATGAAGAATTACTAACTTTTTTTTCCTGCAACAATTACTAACTTTATTCTATGATGAAGTTAACTATATTCTAGGATTGTTTAGATCTTAGCACGATTCGATATTATTATGTAGAAAAGAAAACAGTATTTTTCTTTTGTTTGTGATCGATCAAATTTTATTGGACATCCAGTATTAATCTCAACTAATTGATCTATTTTAAAGTAAAATGGTACATTTAATTACCACTTTATTTTGAAGTCGTGATTTATTCTCGGACTTTTAAAGGATCTAAGTACCATATCACTTGAGTCAATAATCAAATACTAATAAAAAAAAGTGTATTAATAAAAGTGTGTTAGAGAGGTTGCTAACACTCCTAAAAAAAGCGTTATATACTTTTAGGAATAAAAAAGAGAGTATTTTATGCCTTGTTTCATTCTTATTTTTAATTTAATTATTTGATACTGATTTGTTTATTTTCTTTTTAGAGTAAATTACTTAACTACTACTTTTTGTATTTTGTAAAATTACATAAATACTTCCGTTTTTTAACATTTATAATAACCTTCCTTTAAGAGAGTTCAGGTTAATGTTTTTAAACAGTTAAGAGGGACTAGTATAAGTACAAAAGAGTGTTAATGTATATTTTTTTCATAATTAAGAAAGGTTACTGTAAGAGTAGAAAAAAATACCGAGTGTTTGTGCAATTTTACAAGACCTCGTGTAAGTTAATTTTTTTTAATAAAATAAACCATAATTGAAGTGGGGGCGTATGACTAAAGTTAGGGAATCCTATTCCTAATTCCTTCCATACACTCAGCCACCGACACCTCTATTCACCAAACACACTTCACGTTGATTTTTCCACACAAACTTGTTAGAGTTTCTGGTCTTAGTTCCTTTGTCCCACATCGCTTGGTCTGTAAAATTTGTGTGGTCTTAGTCTCACATCGCTTGGTTTGTAAAAACTTGTGTCTCATTAGTGTTAAATATAGAAACACCTTGTAAGCTTTTATGTGCAAGTAATAAAAAGTTCTCCTAGTGTAGCCGTGGACGTAGACACATACATTGTGTGCTGAACCACGTTAAATTTTGTGTCTTTTTCTTTTTTCCCTTTATTTCTTTCTCTTCTTTTATTGCTCTATACTAACAACTGGTATCAAGAGCTTTTGGTTACTCCATGGGATTTCCTTAGTTTAAAGGAATTAGTGGGAGTCTTCTCAGTTTAGAGGAGGCAGTGGGAGCAATGGCATTAGAAGAAGGGAAGGTGAAGATCGAGAAGTTCGATGGCAGAGATTTCAGCTTTTGGAAGATGCAGATAGAGGATTATCTATATCAGAAGAAGCTGTATCAACCCTTATCAAGGGTTAAGCCAGAAGACATGAAGCAAGAAGAATGGAACTTGCTAGACCGACAGGCTCTTGGCGTGATCAGATTGACATTAGCCAAGAACGTCGCGTTCAACATCGTGAACGAGAAGACTACTACAGGCTTAATGAAAGGCGTTATCAGATATGTACGAGAAGCCGTCGGCAGCCAACAAAGTATACTTGATGCGTCGGTTGTTCAACCTCAAGATGGGAGAAGGTATCTCTGTAACTGATCATATTAATGAATTTAATACTATTCTTGCCCAGTTGGAATCAGTGCAGATTAAATTTGAGGATGAGGTGAAGGCATTGATTCTATTGTCATCACTACCGGATAGTTGGGCTGCAACTGTTACTGCAGTTAGTAGTTCTACAAGGGAGAACACATTAAAACTTAGCGACATCTGTGACTTGATCTTAAGCGAAGATGTTTGCAAGAGAGATTTAGGAGAATCTTCCAGTCATGTTTCCAATTCAGCATTGAATACTGAAGGCAGGGGAAGGACTACCCAGAATGGTCGAGGCAGATCAAAGTCAAGAGGGAAAGGTCAGAGAAAATTTCAAAGTGACGTTACTTGCTGGAATTGTGACAAGAGAGGTCACTTTAGCAATCAGTGCAAGCACCAAAGAAGAACAAGTCGCACAAAAACAAGAAGCACAATGATGATGAATCCGCAAATGCAGCAACTGATGAACTTGATGATGCATTAATTTGCAGTTTGGATAGTCCTGTTGATTCATGGATCATGGACTCAGGTGCGTCGTTCCACACTACTCCCTCTAAAGATTTATTGTCTAACTATGTTTCTGGAAGATTTGGAAAAGTTTACCTTGCAGATGGAAAATCTCTTGACATTGTCGGAAGAGGTGATATCAATATCAAGACCTCCAGTGGATTCCTATGGACATTGCACAATGTCAGACATATTCCTGCCTTAAAGAGAAATTTAATATCTATAGGGCAGTTGGATGATGAGGGACATCACACCACTTTTGGAGATGGAGCTTGGAAGGTAACAAAAGGCAATCTCATTGTGGCTCGTGGAAAGAAGCGAGGATCTCTTTACATGATTGCAGATGAGGATATGGTAGCAGTTACTGAGGCTGTCAATAATTCAACCATGTGGCATCAAAGACTTGGACACATGAGTGAAAAAGGAATGAAGCTTATGGCGGCAAAGGGTAAGCTACCAAGCCTCAAGCATGTTGATGTTGGTGCTTGTGAACATTGTATCCTTGGAAAGCAGAAAAAGGTCAATTTCTCAAGGGCAGGGAAGACTCTTAAAGCTGAAAAGCTAGAATTGGTGCACACAGATGTTTGGGGACCAACCCCAGTGAAATCTGTTGGAAACTCACACTATTATGTCACCTTTATCAATGACTCTACCAGAGAGGTATGTGTTTATTTTCTTAAAAATAAATCTGATGTGTTTTCTGTGTTTAAAAGGTGGAAAACAGAAGTTGAAAATCAGACAGGTCTAAAGGTTAAAAGTCTGAAATCTGACAATGGCGGGGAGTATGATAGTCAGGAGTTTAAAGACTTCTGTTCAGAACATGGGATCAGAATGATCAAGACAATACCAGGAACACCTGAGCAAAACGGTGTTACAGAAAGGATGAATAGAACCTTGAACGAGAGAGTAAGGTGTATGCGGATCCAATTTGGCTTGCCTAAAGCATTCTGAGCAAAAGCAATAAACACAGTAGCATATCTCATCAATAGAGGACCATCAGTTCCTTTGAATTATCAGTTGCCCGAAGAAGTATGGTCTGGAAAGGAGGTAAAGCTTCCACATTTGATAATTTTTGGTTGTGTTTCATATATACAGACAGACTCTAATAGTAGAGATAAATTGGATCCGAAGGCGAGGAAGTGTTATTTTATTGGTTATGGATCTGACATGTATGGCTACAGGTTTTGGGATGACCAAACGAAGAAAGTTATCAGAAGTAGAAATGTTACTTTTAATGAGAACTTATTTTATAAGGACAAATTTTCTGCAGAATCTACATGTGCAGGTAAACTGTCATAAATTTCTGAGAAAGCAACACTTGAAGAAATTTCAGAAAGTGATGTAGCCAACAGAAACCAGAGTACAGGCGTAGAGGTTGAGTCAGAACCAGAACCATCAACTCCTCCAAGAAAATCTAGCAGAATTTCAGTACCACCAGATAGGTATTCCCCTTCATTGCATTATTTGTTGTTAACTGATGTTGGTGAGCCAGAATGTTTCAGTGAGGCTACACAGGGGAATGACACTATTGAGTGGGAGCTAGCGATGAAAGATGAGATGACATCCCTTTAGAAGAATAAGACGTGGTCTTTAACTAAATTGCCAGAAGGAAAGAACGCGTTACAGAATAGGTGGGTCTATAGGCTAAAGGAAGAATCTGACGGTAGAAGAAGATACAAGGTGAGACTTGTGGTGAAAGGGTTTCAGCAGAAACAAGGAATTGATTTCACAGAGATCTTCTCTCCAGTTGTAAAGATGACTACCATCAGAGTTATTCTGAGCATAGTAGCGAGAATCCTCACTTGGAGCAGTTAGATGTTAAAACTGCATTCTTGCATGGGGATTTAGAGGAAGACATCTATATGACCCAACCAGAAGGTTTTGTAGTGCCAGGCAAGGAGAATCTTGTATGCAAGCTTCACAAAAGTTTATATGGCTTGAAACAAACATCGAGGCAGTAGTACAAGAAGTTTAATGAGTTTATGAGCAACTCAGGATTCAAAAGATGTGACATGGACCATTGCTGCTATGTTAAGAAATATACTAATAGTTATGTTATCCTTGTCGTGTATGTTGATGACATGTTGATTGCATGATCTAGTATGGCAGAAATTAACAAGTTGAAGCAGCAGTTGGCAGAAAAATTTGAAATGAAGGATCTTGGTCCAGCTAAACAAATCCTTGGTATGAGAATTCTTAGAAACAGATCAGAAGGAATCTTGAAGCTATCTCAGGAGAAATATATACACAAATTACTTGACAGGTTTTACCTTGGAGATTCTAAGACCAGGAATACCCCTTTGGGATCTCATTTGAAGTTTTCAAAGAAACAATCTTTGTAGACAGATGAAGAAAAATGTTACATGTCAAGAGTACCATATGCATCAGCAGTTGGGAGTTTGATGTATGCTATGGTGTGTACCAGACCTGACATAGCACATGCAGTGGGAGTTGTCAGTAGGTTCCTATCAAATCCAGCAAAGGAGCATTGGGAAGGCGTAAAGTGGATACTCAGATATCTGAAAGGTACTTCAGAGATGTGTTTGTGCTTCACAAAAGGCAATATCACTTTACAGGGATTTTCAAATGCAGACTTGGGAGGAGATTTTGATACCAAGAAAAGCACCACAGGCTACATTTTTACCTTGGGAGGTACTGCTGTGAGTTGAAAGTCTAAACTTCAAGATAGAGTTTCTCTCTCAACCACGGAAGCCGAGTACATAGCTATCTCAGAAGCAGCTAAGGAGATGATTTGGCTAAAGAATTTTCTCAATGAATTAGGGAAAGAACAAGATGATGCTCCAATGTTTAGTGACAGTCAAAGTGCTATAAGTCTTGCTAAGAATCCAGTCTTCCATTCTAGATGCAAGCATATTCAATTAAGATATCATTTTATCAGGGAGTTGATAAATGATGGAGACTTATCTTTATTGAAGATCTTAGGATCAGAGAATCCAACAGATGTGTTGACTAAAGTTGTTACAACTGACAAACTGAGGCTTTGCATTGCCTCAATTGGCCTTCAAGGATAATTGAAGATGAAGGCGCTACACTAGGTAAAGAGTCGATGAACTCATTGCTTACAAGGAGCTGCTAGAGTTTGGAACTTAGACTCCAAGTGGGAGAATTGTTAGAGTTTGTGGTCTTAGTTCCTTTGTCCCACATCGCTTGGTCTGTAAAACTTGTGTGGTCTTAGTCCCACATCGCTTGGTTTGTAAAAACTTGTGTCTCATTAGTGTTATATATAGAGACACCTTGTAAGCTTTTATGTGCAAGTAATAAAAAGTTCTCCTAGTGTAGCCGTGGACATAGGCACATACATTGTGTGCTGAACCACGTTAAACTTTGTGTCTTTTTCTTTCTTCCCTTTATTTCTTTCTCTTCTTTTATTGCTCTATACTAACAAAACTCTCTTCTCTTGCGCTTGAAACACATTATTTTCTTGCCTAATAACAATCCCACTATTTTTTCTTTCCTTCTATAAAGCTCCTTATAAGGGATATGGGAATAATTTTAAGCTCAACATTTGTTTCCACATGGTGGCGGAATGTGCTAAGCATGACAGGGGTAGATAATGTGAATGACTGGTTTGAACAATAGGTACGGAGGAAGGTGGAAAAAGGTGAATCTACCTTATTTTGGAGGGATAAATGGCTAGCTGAGGTTCCTTTAATGAGGCTATTCCTATGTTTATTCTTAGTCTCCCTAGCTAGATTAGGATGTAATAGTGTTGTAAATGGGATTTTTTGGGAGGAAGGTTGATGGAATTGGAAACCACGGTGGAGGAGAAGTTTGAGGGAATGGGAGCTAGAGTCAGAAGTGCAATTGATGACCATGCTAGAAAGAGCCAATTTGAAGGTGGAAGGAAGTGACTCATGGATGTGGAAAAGCGTTGAAGGATGCAAATTCTCTGTTAGAAATATGTATTTTCTGTTGTAGAACTTGCCTTTAAAGTGAACAACAAAATTTGTTTGATATCTTATGGAAGGCCAAGGTCCCTTCCCAAGTGCAAGTTTTTGCTTGGAGGGTGTTGTTGAATCGTATTCAAATGAGGGACCAGTTGGAAAAAAGAAGAATAAGTGGTACATATTTCATTAATTTATGTCCAATGTGCATAAAGCAGTAGGAATCAACAACTCACCTTTTATTTAATTGTAGTTTTGCATATGCATGTTAGCAGTAGTGCTGCTTGTGCATAGGTATGCAAGAACTGATGCCTAGTACCCCTCAACAACACATGTTAGCCTTTAGAAGAGCACGGGCCATGCCGAAACGGAAATGCTGGATGTTGTCTATTTGCATGGCTTAAATATGGATCATTTGGAATACAAGAAATGAGGTTGTCTTCACATATAAGCAGGTATTAATGGAGGAATTGCATGACAAATATGTGTTTAAGGTGTGGAATTGGTTAAGGCAAAGGAAAAGACAACAATATTTTTTATTTTATAATTAAAAAATGAATCCAATATTGTATATAACGTCTATTTCTTAATTCAAGTAGCATTCTTCTCTCTCATGAAGTTGGGTGGACTTCCCTTTCGATGGGAATATTTGTTTTCTCTTTTGACATTAGCTTATGCAGGACCTATCGTGAAGACTGTAGTCATATGCTAGAATTATTATAATGTACTCTTTTTTGGTCTTAAAAAAAAGACTTAAGACTAAACTGATATACAAAAGCTTGAAAATAAGTAAGAAAGCGAGTAGCAGTAACAATAACCCATAAAAAAAGTAACAACAATATAAAAAAAAAATAGAGTGCTGCTATATGGTGTGAATGGATGGAGTACGAAATGCACAAAAATTGTCTTGTTAATTACTTCATAATAAAATCTTACGTATTATTGTTATATGATGTGTAATTATTTTTAAAAACAATAAATTAAAATGTTAAAAGATAAGAAAAAAATAAAATATTCAGATTTTATCCTGGATTATGTTTCACTAATTGTGGAGTTATTTACTAAAAGTAAATAGATAATATTCTCAAGCAATTTCTACAATTTTATTTGTGGAAACACTCATTCTTCAGGGTTGCAACAAAGCAATGTCCATCATGGTTACGGCAATAGTTTTAAAGCTTTTTCAAAGTTCTTTGATCTTAGTCAATTTTCTTGTGAGTTCTCACTCCTCTCTTGATGTTCTAAGGTCTTCTTCAACATTTAGATGTTTGTCTTAGAAGGTGCATGACTTTACAAAAAAAATATATGCATATTAAAGCCACCTTCAATGATAAGCACCTGTATGTTTAAAAAGACCTTGGAACATCAACAGAATGAGAAATTAAAAAAAATTGACTAAGGCGAGAGAACTTTGAAAAAACTTTGAAACTATTGCCTTAAGGATGATGAACATTGCTCCGTTGCAACCATGAAGAATGAGTGCTACACCAAACAAAATTATAGAAATTGCTTGAGAATATTATCTATTTACTTTTGGTAAATAACTCTACAATTAGTGAAACAAGGATAAAATCTGAATTTTTTTTTTGTCTTTTAACATTTTAATTTATTATTTTTAAAAACAATTACACATCATATAACAATAACACGTGTGATTTTATTATGAAATAATTAACAATACAATTTTCATGCATTTCGTACTCCATCCATTCGCACCGTATAGCCGCACTCTAAAAGTAAAAGACCGACCAACTAAATTTTATATTTTACTCATTCATGCTAATTAGCCTACTTACATTTAATGTAAATAATAAAAATCTGTTATTGTTAAAGCGAAGTACTTCTGCAATGAAATTCTTACGTCTATTTTACCTCCAAATCCTATTCACAATCACGTAACTTGAATATCCTATTAGAATTTTTGAAGATTTTTACGGGAAATTATTCTCATTATTGCAAATCACATAAATTAAGTATCATATCAATCACAAATTTGAATTTGGCATTAACCGTGGAAGACAATGAAATCAATTTTAATTATTACCAAATTTATATGCAATGAAAATAAAAATTATATTGATATTATTATAAAAATTATACGTGTTACTACGTAGGAATGCAACACAATTATTTAATTGATATATTTTTTAAATTACAACTAATTGATATAGATTTAGAAAACTTAATTTTATATTGTTAATCCTAAAAAGGACTAGCTGATGTAATTTAATAGCATAAATATTATTTATTTTATATAATTAAAATTTAGATTAAATTTATCTATCTTTAATTTATCTTAGCTAAGAAATTACATACATCAATATGTGTATATATTTAGATAAGCATGAAATATATTTATTTTTTTGCAACGTACATTTCCAATCCTATTGAAAGTGACTCAATATTCTAATATATTATGAAGAATGATATGTTTTTCTTATTTTTTTAAAATTAATTTTGTAATTTCTAAATTTACTATGCATCTCCGATCCTATTAAAAATGATTCAGTTTGTTATGCATTTTGATTTATTATTCTTATTTTTTAAAATAAATTTATAATTTCTAAATTTATTATGAATAAATGATTTTTGTTCTATATTAAACAATTGATCGATAACTTTATAGCAACATATTAACCTAATTACCTATTGTTTATTTTTAATGTCTAAAAACAATTAGCTCAGAGTTAATTAAATGACATACAATGTCAAATTAATTTTAAAGTAAATTTAACTTTTTTCTTATTTATTATCTTTTCAATTATTACTTAAAATTTTATTTTACTTGGACCAATTTATGTTTTTAATACATTAATATCTATAAGTAAATTTTGTTAATATAAACCGTATATATACTTAACAATTTAATTTCTTAAAGTTTTCTAATAATATTTATAAATATTTTTATATATTCATAACAACAACAAAAAATATATTTGTGTATCGCATCGATGACCCAACTAGTTATAATAAAAGGAATTACTTCATTTTCCCAGTACAGCGAACTTCACTAATATTCCACTGTTCAACTTGAATCTTTCACCAACTACGGATACCCCCTTCAATTTTTATTTTACAGAAAACTTATGCATACATTTTGAACATATAATTTTAATTTACTAATTAATATAATTACATAATTAAGATTTGTTTCTTAATCCCTTCGCTGTGTTTTTCGAGTCCATTTCGATGTCCAGTACGCATAATCTGACTTTGCGTTCTAGTTCTAGCCTATACGTACGTGCTTAACCTTTGTGAATGCAACCCATGCCAACTTCTCAACAATATAATGTCTTTAAAAGAAAATTTTAACACGACTCTAGAATTATTCATTGCAAAAAAAAGTTTTTTTTTTTGCAAAATAAGTTGACTCAAATTCCAAATGATGTTTCCAGCCTCCCATGTGATTTTACAAGGCTGAAAAACGTGTATCTAAACCTGCTGTTATAAAGAATGAATTTAATTAAAATATTAAATAAATTTTATTAAATATTTTTAGTTATTTAAAAAGGTTATGATTGAATATTTTCAATTTTTTTTCTTATTAACATATTTTTGGTATATTGTATAGGTAATTTTAAATTCAATCATAGATATTTTAATTATATTCAATAAATATTTCATTAAATTAAATAGATTTAAATTTTAAAATTGAGAAAAAAAATTGTTAAACTCTCTTTCAAGAGTTACGACTCATTTATAATATAAAGATGGATGGATGAATTTAGGATTATGATTAGAATATATTATAAATTAAAATTTTGTATAATTGAATTTAATGCCACATTCTAATTCAAAATTTTATGACTTAAGTTTACAAGTTTTTTTCTCACTTATATAATACTCAATTTTTTTTTTACTTTTACTCGATATGAAACTTCACCTCACACTTATATTCCAACAATCTCTCTCAAATATGAGTCTTTTTTATATGGTAACATACCTCTGAGACGAAAGTCATTATCATCTATGAGTATTTTATGGTGGTCATTAGAGTCCACATACTTTAAATACTTGTACCATCATTCCATCCATGCATATTACATAACGCTTACCCACCACTAGAAAGAAGACTTTCAATACAAGAGATTTTCGGGTTAAGGATTCACAACAACATTACTCATTCGAGCCAGTCACCAAGTCAAACTACCAATGAATCACGAGCAATCATATAAATGAATTTGACACCATATTTTAACTCAAATCTTTAAGACTTAGGTTTATAAATTTTTTTCTCACTTATATTATACTCAATTTTTCCATTTATACTCGATGTTAAATTTCGTCTCACCCTTATACTCTAACATTCAGATTTTCAACTATCTATGTATGAATAACTTCTAAGATAGTTATATTTTTTTTGCATTTATTACTTATCCAATTTGAGGCTCAACCTGTTTAAGATTTTGATGCTCAACCTGTAATAATTTTTTGTTTCTACCCTATTAGTATCTCAACCGACATGTTTTTATGCAAACACAGCCACCGTCCAAGACAGATTTAACAGTACCCCATTAGGACAACTCCAGTCACATCTATCTTTGCTTCAACCTAAGGTTATCCCCATGCATATAGTTAACACATTGAGAAAGCTATCAAGTATCAAGATCACGTGACTTACTGCACAATCGTCAACTAGATCAGATATTTATGTCTATGATAAGATAAATAAAAGAAATTGTTTTTTTTAGCGGAAATAATCCTACAATAGTAAATAGCAATAGCCTCTAACAGTTTAATAATAATAATAATAATAACATTCAGGAAAAGAAGGAAAATTACAAATGTAATGTTGTTAAAAATGTGACTATTAGAATTGTTTAAAAATTATAATATATTAGATTTTTATATTATTTTTTGGAAAATTAAAAGTTGCGTTGGTTGATTGATAGGATAAAGTTGTTTTAATTTTATTCTTTAAGCATGATCTTTGTTAGTAGTTATTTTTTTGTCATTATGTTTATAAATACGTTGCTTTATATTTGAATAAAAATAAGTCTTTACAGTCTCAATTTTCTCTATATTCTGTTTTATTCTTTAACACTTTATATCTATTGTTATTAACAAAAAAAAATAACAAATTGGTATCAGAGCTCTTATCTTTAAGGAATCTATAAGTTGAGAGAAACCATAATGGAGGGAGAAACATCATACACACAGTAGGTCCATCATCAATTTTTATGGTGAGGAGTACGAATTATGGGTTGCAAGGATGACTACTCATCTTGAAGCATTGGATCTTTGGAAGGCACTAGAAGAAAACTATGATGTCCCTGAACTATCTTTAAATTCAACGACGGCTCAAATGAAGAATCACAAAGAAAGGAAGACAAAAAAGGTTTAGGCTAAAAATTGTCTTTTCTTCGCTATGTTAAAAATCATTTTTACAAGAATTATGAACATCAAGTTCGCCAAAGGGATTATCTCAAATCAGAATATCAAGGCTGTGAAAGAACCAACGACATGCAAGTACTCAACTTGGACAGAGAATTCGAGATGCAGAACATGAAAGAGACTGAAACAATTAAAGGTTGTGATGACTAGTTGTTAGGCATAGCAAATAGAGTGAAGCTTCTTAGGAAGGACTTTCATGTTGAAATAATAGTGCAAAAAATCCTGTACCTGAAAAGTATGAATTGGAGATATCAGCATTGGAGGAGTCAAAAGACCTGTCAACCATCACCTTGGGAGAACTGATAAATGCTCTACAAACACAAGAGCAAAGAAGAATGATGAGACAAGAGGAGGTGATACAAGGTGTTTTTCATATGAAAGCACAAAATTCAAGAGGTGACAAAGACAGGAAGAACAACAAGTGGAGGAACAAAAAACCAGAAGGCTCCAACAAGCAGCAAGGTGAGACCTTTCTTCATTGTCCGCATTGCAAAAAGACAAATCATCCTCAAAGAAAATGTTGGTGGAGGCCAGATGTCAACTGCAGAAATTGTGGCAATATGGGACATGTAGAGCGAATATGCAAGTCTAAACCGAAGAAGGCAAAGGTGGTTGCGGAGGAACAAGAAGATGAGCAACTTTTTGTTGCAACATGCTTTGCTACAAGCAATAGTTTCAGTGATTCATGGTTGATGGACAACGGCTGCACAAACCATATGACCAATGACTTGAAGCTCTTTAAAGATAAAGTTGTTTATGCTATTTTTTAGGAAAAATAAAAGTCATGTTGACTAATAGGATAAATTTGTTTTAGTCCTATTCTTTAGGCATGATCTATTAGTGATTTTATCTCTCTATTAGCAATTATTTTTTTGATTATTATGTTTATAAATACGTTGCTTCATATCTGAATAAAAATAAGCCTTTGCAATCTCAATTTCCTCTATGTTCTCTTTCCTTCTTTAACACTTTATATTTGTTGTTATTTACAAAAAAAAAAAAAAAACAACAGATGTCAATCACTTTATAGTCATGTATGAGTCACTCACACAAAGATAGTAAAGCTACTTAGGCATTGTGAGGGGGATACTCATGAAAACACCTAGCAAATAGCCCAAATGAGTTAATTTGTTGAATGAAATTGAACATGCTTATGCTTGCCTAACCCCCCACCCAAATCCAACTACCAAACATTTCCAAAACCTCCTAAAAATGATGGCAGTCTCTCTACAACATCCTGTCAAGTTAAAAACATTGAAATAATAACAATAAAAAAGATGTAATTAGCTTAATTTGGCTCTTATGCTCCAAAAGAAATAAGTACATCACAAAATTCTAAAATGAGCATTTTCTCGTGCCTAACTAACCTCCTTAGCTAGCAGTTGCTGAAGCAAAGGTGACCATGTAAAACAAAGCATGCATTATATATATAGTGAATCTGACAAGAGGGGAGATCCAACCATTTAGTTAATAGAGCCAAGGATAGGAAAAATGATTGTCAAGAACCATTTTAGAATCACTATAAGAAGTCTAGCCAATGCCCTTTTGATCAAACTCTTGGTTTCATGTACCCCGATGAATTTCTCCCAAACAAAATAAAAAAGATGATTGCAAACAAATCCAAAAGTTATATATCTTGAAAAATTATCACAATTGTTAAAATTCACATCTTTCAAAGAATGAACTATGTGAATTTGAGGGTTTTGTGTATGAGTAGAGGTATGTGTAGTAAGGAAGATAAAATAAGTTTGGGTCTATTTGACTTAAAAGTCCTAATCATATTATGTAATAAACAAATAAGTCACCTAACCAAAAAATAAATTAAAAAAAGGCATGGCAAGTTTTTTCATAGATCCTAATGATAAATTTGATTAGAACTCTTAGATCACTTGGGCTTCTAAGGCCCATTTTATATTTGATATAAATTTTCTTACCATCCAGAAGGATTTTGCTTTGGTAACTACTATTTTCACTCTCACTTTTTGAAAAATAGTGGAATTAGACCAAACTCAATACACCCTTTTTGATATGTTATTGTTGTTAAATTTCATGTGACATTTTTTTTTTAGTGTGTTTGGTAAGATGTGTAATAACATATAAGCTACTTTTACTAGATTATAAGCTAGCTTGACCAATTAAGTTTATTTGATATACATTTATTTTAATTTTAGTAGCTTATAAATTATATAAAAATTAGTTAGCTTATTCCTTCTTCTTTTTTGTCAAATTATTATTTGTCCATTTCTATTTCTATTTTTATTTTTTTACAGGTGTTTTCTTATAAAAAAGAATCTTGCTTTAAGAGGCACATTTATACTCCAAATGTACTAGAACTCTAGAATGGGCCTAGTGGTGGTGGAGGTTTAGCTAATATACTGATATCATTCTAACTTCAAAGTGACCATACAAAAAAAAAAGTACACACTAAGAAAAAGAAAAAAACTCCAACTGTGTGCGTGTGTATTTCTGTTGTGTGCACCACTTTTTTTCACATCGTTCAACATTAGTTCATTTTTTAACTAATTTAGTATTTTTTTTATTAGAATAACAATATTGATGTTTAGAAAACATTAGAAAAAGAATTATAATATTCAATGTTTTACTTGAAATAGTAAAAATGTGAATTAAAATAGATAAAATATATGATTAATTAAAGATAAATATATTTTCATAAAAATGCCTTTCACATCAAATTCTATAGCAATAAAAAACTATACTAATTATTAGACAGCTCCAAAAAAACACACTTCTATACATAAAAAAAAGGATTCCGAAAACTTTATGGAAAAAGAAGGAAGTGTTGATTTCGGGGTAGGTAGACATCATTGGACTTGTCCCTTCCAATTCATTCCACCCCCCGCCCCAATATTATACCCATGTAAGCACATTCCCCTTGGATACTCTCTCTCTCTATTCCTCTTGCAAAAACACACATACACACACTTACCATCTACAATTGATCATGCCCAAAGCCAAGTTATGGTATTTACAAGGGTAATTTGGAGAAAAAAGAAAATTTAAAACAGGGATGTGTATTGAAGGGGAGTCTAATTAGCAACTGTCCATGGCAAATCAGGAAGTGCAGTTGCAACGCTCAGCATATCATAAACGTGCAAATCTTAAAAACAAAAATAAAAAATAATTTGATATCAGGAATCATGATAGCTTCAATTCAATTAGTCAACCCCAAAATCTATTCACTTCGAAAGTGGCAAGTACACAACAACGTTTTTCATTCATTATCTCACAGGGGTGTCCTGTAAACGATAATAATAATTATGTGAGTGAACAAACAAAACACCTCTTGCCCTTACAATTTCTCCCCGTTAGAGTGATGTTGTTTTTATGATGGCGATAATAATGAAATCATGGTACAGTGCCTAATTGGCATGTCTCAAACGTTATCACGAAACAAAAGATCATGAAATACGTTTATATATCTAGCTAGTACCTATAGTTCTGGCGGCTACTCAATGTCAAAACAATTAGTCAATAAATAGTTTTAATAAATATCATTAGTTGTAATGAAGCAAAAGCTCGCTAGCAATATTCCTAATCCCCCCCAACCAATTAGGCACTCATTTTACCCTTATTCTTCTCTACGCATGCAATTGTTGTCATATTCAATATCACTCTTAGGTTGTTGACTAACCTGTAGCCACTCGATATCCTAATGTTTCATGGCTTACGCTACTGAGACCCTTTTACATTTTCCGTGCCATACTGTATTTGTTGTGTGCGCATGTAATGTGGGCAACAAGTTGGTAGGCTCATGTTATTTTCGTGAATCTTCCCTCGATATATAATGTAGCATTCTAAAGTAAGAGATACTTTAAGATTTTGTGACCATTGTTTTAGAGCAATGTTGGCTTAGATTCCTCAAAAGGAGACATTAATTTGAATTGACACTATTGACAAACTGTTAAATAATAGTATATATACTTTTCTTTTATTATTACTATTACTAAACATTGTTGGTAAATTAATTTTCAAGTTTTGAGCATTTTACCAATTACGGGTGTTCTTGGTGAGTGCACTTGAAAATGGAGTAATGTGCATCATAATTTTTGTTTGCATATGATGTGTCCTATGTATCACCTAGGCATAGATTTGCAGAGCATTTCAAATATGATGATGGGAATATGGAATGATTAATGGTGAGCATATTTCCTTATCAAAACGAGGCCCATTTCTTTTTATTTTATTTTCTTACTTGGGGGAGGGTCTATATGCTTGAAAAAGTTTTGTATGATCATTGTATGGAGTTTTGTTGGTATTGTTTGTAGTATTAGTTAGGTTAAGATCCATCATGACCAAACTGGGCTCCACCATGAATTTAGAAACGAGAGAAAAAAATTCTTTTCTTTTCAGGTTTCATTCATCTCCTCCTTCCTTGACCATGTTGAAGTTGAACCTGACAGTCATATATGATATTGGCTGCTTTATTGGAGAGGCCAATTTGATTCAAAGGGTGCAGTGACCCCTGACCTGAAGACACCACTTTCTTTTTTGAAAGTAAGGTTTGGCCGTCGCCTATTTGTTGTTTGGGAATGAATTCCAAATGCACTGGGTATCATAGTTCCATGTGACTCTTGGAAGATATATATACCAAGTAGTTGGGATGAAACGGAGTTAACTTTAAAGAGTTCATTCTCATGGATTCTATCAAAGAAACTTCATAAAATAAATAATGTTTTGTAAAGTTAAACACTAAAACATAAGTATGCGTATTTTTAATTGATACCTATACAAGAATAACTCCGACATAAAGTTGTCTCTTTTAATGTTGAGGTATATTTTTAAGATGAATATAAGATTGTTCTAACTAGCCAACACCAAGCTCAATTCACCAAATTGGTCTCAAAGCTCAACATTGAATGGTCTATTGTTGTATGTTTTATCTTTTTTCATTATGGGTGGAGTATATATATTGGAAGATGTCACTAATTCAGTCAGAAATGTAATGGTTAATTGGAAAGAAGTTAGGCTTGATATGTAGCCGATTAGTCCTTAGCTAATGATAATTGTAAACTTGGACTAAGTATTCAGTGAAGAATCTAATAGGGTCCAAAAATAAATTATATGTTATTAGGAAAGGTGTTGATATTTTAATGAGTAAATATTAAATAAAGAAACCAATAAAGTACTCTGTAATATTAAAATGAATGATGTTTACTATCTCCAGACCAAAGTAGAAGTTTCCTCTGTTGAAATATTTTTTGCCTCTTCTTCAAATCATGAAGCCAGAAAAAGGGTATGGCCTTTTTAAAGTTCAATGAGATTTGTAGTTCTAAGGTCATGAAGCCTCAGTTTTAGATATTCCTACGAGTGGGAAAAGCGGTTTGATCGGATTAATGAGCTCATCAATTTGCAACCATTGGGGCATAGCAAGTTAATCATGGTTCCATTTGAAGATCAATGACACAAAAATGATGTCAACATTGAGGCAAATACTGAGATCAACCATCTATTATGGATGACCCCTCTGACAATTTTGTACAAGGAAGTGGCCCCTCCACGTTCATCAAGTTGAGGAGCCCTAATGGCACTCTTAAGGCTAAGGATGTGTTTACTTTTTTGTGTGTGCATGTACTATACATATGTAATGTGGGGAAAATTGATGAGAGTTCACAAATCATGATTTTGAATTGCGATTACGACAGCGGTTGCAGTGAGTTAAAAAACTTTTATGTTATTGGAAATTGCAAAAAAATGTAATTGATGTAACGTCAATTACAGTTGTACATAAAAAATCCTTTATGTTACTGCCGCAATTATATATAGTTATGGTTGCAAATAACAGTTTTAAACTGTCACAAATCACAAACATAACGAAAAAGAAAGATATTTGTAAAAACAAAAAAGTATTGGACATTGCACAAACGCTCATCTCCCAAAGTTGTTTTCAAATCATGTTTAGGAATGGACAAAGATACTAAGGGCAGGGGATGATGCTACTTTCCCTCTTTTGAAAACTTTTTTTTTCTTCAATGGCTATCTGTAATATGATTAAACTTTTGTGGGGCTAAATTGAGCAACTTATCTAAAGAGATTCCGACAATCTGATTTGACTGGTGTATCATGGGAGATTTAAGGACAAGAGCCATTTAATATTGTAGTGCATGTCTCATCCCCTTCAATGGTTGACATATGTGCTGGCAGGATCATTCATTCGTGCATTGTTATACACCGTGGGTTAAAAATATACTCTTAGAGACCCTCCTAATACTACTAATGACGTGTTCACTCTCCAATTGGACAATTTTATATGGTGGTAATCTAAAACAAGTCTTAAAAATTTTAAACCAAATAGAGGCATTTTAATTGGTGATTACAACTCACTCCAAATAATCACTCGGTTGTGATTTGAGAGCACATCTTATGAACAGAAAATTAGCTTGCTCCGGATCCGATCCTTAAATGGGCCCAAACCCATATCACAGAAATCCCAAATGGTCCATTTTCTATAAGAACAAGAACATCTCTGACAACAGACACAAACAAGGTACCACGATTCTCGAGTCACATTACGTGTCTTACATCATTGTCAATCTCATCCTGCAAACAACAACGACAGTGAGGAACACCCACAAAATGGGTACTCACCCAACAAACTTTGATATCCTAATACTCTTAGCTGATGTGTATTATACAAGTATCCATCTACGAACCTCTAAGGAAAAGAGTATTGATGTACATAAAGTGTATTCGACAAATATCCATCCACACAAACTTTGGCCTTCAATTTTTATTTTTTTTTATCGGCAAAAAAAATATATTTAGGCAGAAGGTACCTAAAATCCATATACAAATGATTTACAATCATCTATAAATATCGGTTATCTACTATTTTCCATTCTCATACAAAAAACGGATAATAGATAATAACCATGTTACAATAATTCTACCATATAATAAATAATAAATGCTTCTATCCTCAATATAAATATAAAAGTGCCGTAAGCCCACAAATATCCACCACCACGGCTTCCTTTCTTCCAGCAGCAACAATCACGTTTTGAGTAGCAAGCATAAAACTCATCCCCTCAATAGATTCCTTACCAATAAAAAATATTCATGTTTCCATTCTTCATCAAAATCTGTGCAGTTCATGCAATTTTATACTTATCCTCCCACTTCTATCGTGCTCATCACCCACCAAAACAACATAACACTTATCCTTCTTCCCCTGTTTCACACAGACATGCAGCAATATTTGAGGACCAATTGATGAACGAATGATTGAAAGGTTTATCCTTATTTTGCTGCCATGTCCAAGCTACAAAACCCACTTCCTACATCACCTCCACTTCCTTAAACGTTCCTTTATTAAAAATGCAATCATTCCTTCTCTTCCACACACACCAAATAATAGCACACCACATCGCATACCATCTATTACAACATTAAGCCAAATTTAGCTGGACCATGTACAAATTTAGTGAGTTTGTATTTCTGTTAAAACCACCTTGAACGCCAATTCATCAATTTTCAATGTGTTTCTCTATTATCACACTTTCCAGAGCACTTTACCGTGATTAAGCCAAAACAATGGATTGACGTTTAATTGGATTTTAATTAGAGAAACAAACACACCAACAATCATATACACAATTTTGAACTTCGGGTAATAAAATTTTTTCAACTTTATTAGCAAGAATATGTATTATTTATTATATACTATATCATATTAGCAAATATTCACTAAAAAAGTCTAACTCAGTTAATTGAACAAAGTGTATGAATTATTATAAATCTTTTGATATTTATCTTTGATTTCTATAGATAAAAAATATATATATTAGTAAGCATGCGTATATTATAAAATTTCTTAAAAAGAATGATTTGGTGATAAATCTCTTTGTTGTTAGTGAAATAATTAAGCGAAAATTGACATGTAATGAGCTGAATCGGCTGATGAGTACGATGTCAACTCAATTGTTAACGATTTAGTTAGTAAAATGATTTGTTAGTTAATTTATTTGTTAAAAGTTGAGCTTTTGCTAATTTCATAAGGTCAACTTAATAACTTAGTCGATTTTATGGATATACATATAGTTATCTTTAAAAAAATAGTAGCAGCATTAATACTTTAATGTAAATTCTTGCATCCTAACCTATGGAGGAGTCTTCTAGAAATCTTAGAAAGCTTTCAATGTGACTTGGCGTGACCAAAGGGTGTCACACCTATTTATTTATTGAATGCAATTTGGTTCTAGGGTCAGAGGCTTACCCATTTTGAGAATCAGACGATCCCGACTTCACGAGTACTTAGCCTAAAAAATGTGAGTGCTTGCTATGCTTTTTAGGTCTAATATAACATGAACATCCTCTTATATAGACCAATGTCAATATTTAATATTGCATGCACAGCCTCTCCAGTCTAGTGATGGACTTTCATCACCTCTTCATCTAATTATTTCATCCTCCTCCTATAAATACCAAAAACATGTAACTCCCCCAAGGTTTGTCTTAAATTTTAGCACTCAAATTTTGTTGGATTCTCTATTCACTGGACTGTTGTAGTGCTTGTAGGAATCAATCATCTCCGCCACTCCTCCTCCTTGAATCACCTGGACGATCCGTGTCTTCGTATTGAACAAATACAATGCTTAATACTCTCAAAATTTAAGATTAGTCGAAATTGAACCATGGAAAAACAGACATGATTTGTCAATGAACTGAGATCGCCCCATCTTAGACACAAACATGATGTGCAGATTACAGAACAGTTATTGGTGAAAAACAATTCAAATTTGTAATTCTAAATCTCTAGAATATTGTTTAGATTTAAAAAAGCATAGTTTTTTATTTTTAGGATGTTTTTTAAAATTAAAAATATATTTTGTAAATTAAATATTTGTTTCCTTTTTTAAAATTATCATACTAGGTTTATATATAGAGATTCTTAAGATGATAAAAATTGTCTAACCTAAAAAGAGAGTCCTAAAAACTTGTTAATGTAGGGATGAAGGTCCAAACCATGTTAAACAAATTAAAGTTGAGGTTATGGATGTAGAGACAAGGACCTGAACCACATTAAATAAATTTATAATCATTTTCTATTTCGTTTATAATATTATCTCTTGTTCTTAGTTGTGTGATTTTTAAGTAATAAAGGTATAAGTGTGTTTTTTTTTTCCAACAAAGATTATTTTCATTTCTTATCAAAAGAATCGAAAATTGTTATAATGCTTAGTTAGTTAGCATTTTGCGTTTCTGGATAAACTCTTTGTGCTTGCACACACAGTGGTGTAGTGTTATTATACATTGTTTAATCTTTATAAAGCTCTCTTTGTAGCATGGCCCGTTTGCATTGCACATGAAAATTCATTCAACTTTCCTCTAGTCTAAAGTTGCGATCCTGACATGGTCCATAACTTAAAATAATTGAGAAACGAGTTCACTTGGGAATAAGTGAAGATCAATCCTGGAAATAGTGCTTGGAAAGAAAAGAGAGAGAGAGACTAATTATTTAATTAGAGATAGGATAATTGCACACACAGTGAAGTAGCTTAATCCAGTGGTATAGCACAGAAAAACATTTCTTTAGTGGTTGACCTCGTGCTTAGATCAGCTATGAAATGTGCTTAACAGACAAAAGTTGTGAAAACCAAAAACCCTTTATAGTAGTAGGCTTCACCGACCTTCCTAATTTTTCCTTCCCCCACCAAGGCACCAACAACACCACTAGTTGTTGGCTTCCTTGTTTGTTATTTTGTACGTTAGATTCTGCATTCTGGCTCTCCACCATTATTTTATCAACCCTGATATCATTATTGGTAAATGCATGATTATTATTATTATTATTATCTAATATCTTAATGTGCACAAAGGCATTAATGTATCCCAACCCCAAAACCGTACACGTGGCCCACACAACCAAAAGATCAGGTGGGTGGGCCACACCCCTAGATGGGTCTTCACCAACCAGCCCAAAGAATCAAACTTTTTTAAGAACTGCAACTCAATATAATTATTGTAAGTTATTATCAGAGCGTATGTGTGTACTTAGTAAACAATATAATGCATGTGACAACCTGATCGGGTTCGGGATGTGTGTTGATACTTGTTTATTCATGACCATGCAATTTGATGGAAAATTTATTTAAAAAAGCAATGGACTTGATCTGAGGGGTGGCCAGTAGGTAAGATAGGACCATCACAATGGTCATTCAAACGTATCCTACGGTTACAATTGAAAACTAGTGAGGCAGTGGGGAAGAATCAATCTACTTGTGGAAGGTCATAATCAATTTGTTTTCTCTTAATTTTGTTTTACTTTTCTCCTAGGGGACAGTGATGGCTACTTGTAAAGAAGAACGAAAGGCAAACAGAAAAAAGGATATGGTTAAAAAAGGCAAAGACAGCTATTGTATGGTAATGACCATCCAGAGGGGCTATTCCTATTCCCACCACCATGAGCAATAATATGGATAAGCCAAAGCCAAATTATGAGTAGAAGGGAGTTACCCTTTTATTTTTTGGTTCAGTGTTCCCTGCACAAGGCTCTTCTTATCCTCTTTGTTCTCACCGAAGCAATCTGAGTAACAGGGACATGGAAAGAAAAAGGGAAATGACCAATTGTGAGGGGGCCAGTGGCAAGGAGACCCATTTGGGGTTTCACTTCACTCCACTTGCTTAAGCAGCAAATGGATAGACAAAAAGAGAGAGCCAAAGCTTTGCTTCCCATCACTTAGTTGCACAGTCAGATCCCACTTTGATGTTAAGTTTACTTTTCACCATTCTACCTCATGCCAGATTGAATACCAACAAACAAGGGAGGGAGATGGTTTTCTCACCTAATAATGAGAGAGAGAGAGAGAGAGTCCGTTAGTGGACTTGGCCGCTTTATAACACAAACGCAGGAGGGGAGACCAGTCATCAAATTATTGGTCCCCTCACACCCTGTTCAAGCCATATAATTTTATACTCACATATACATCACCCTCATATAATATCTATATTCAAAGCACAAGGAAATTATTCATTTCAGACTGTAGCTAATAAATTATTAGTTCAATCCCTCTACATAAACTAATAGGCATGTGAACTAAGAAGGCTTGTGTGAGGTAACTGATGAATGGAAGAAACCCTCTCAAAGATCAGATGAAAGAAGATGAGGACCATCAAACAATTCCTCCCCCATTTTTTTTCTGTTAAAAGGGATGGATCCTCGCGGCATGTAAATGGAACCCCACGAGAAGAAAGGGGGTCCTGCAACGTGTACTTGAATAACACTTTCCACGCATAATTAATAGGTCTCACTATCGATCATTCCACATTCAGAAAACGAAAGATACATACATAATATGGTCCATGAATATTCTGGCATTTATTAACCATCTCACAATTGCTAACAATAACAATAAATTCAACAGTCAGGTGCTACAGCAACACATCCGTGAACATTAAAAAAAGAAAGGAAAAAAGACATTTGAGATTAGGGAGACAGAGATAGGTTTATATCACAGTCTGGGGTTTGGATTCTGGCCAGCCAAAGCTTCAACTAACTATCGTTTGAATCCAAATAAACAGACTAAGTTCCTTACAAAGTGAATACACATTTTTTGCTTCTCTACTGGTAAGGTATGATGGATAAGTTAGAGAACATCACCTCTCCAAAACCTTCTGATTTGATCCTTCTGAATCTGCTCTCAATGTACCATCTATTTGACCAAGGAAATGAAATAATGCTTATTAACCAATCCTCAGAGCAGCTTGAGCAATCTCTACTTCCCCCTCCTTGGGCAGTTTTCCGTTATGATGAAAATGAATATAAAAGAAGAAAAAAAAAATACATAAACTTAAACTTTGACGATACGACAACATTGATTTCTGCAGGACTTCATTTTCTGAATCATTCTCCCCCTACCCCTTCCTATTATTCTATTCCCTCTTTCAATCCTTAGTCCTCTAACATAAACAAGGGCAAATGGAGAAATTTTCCCAACCTCCCTCCCCAATAGTAGCTTTGTGGCCTGCCATCACTGCAGCCCATACCAAGAACAGGAGTTGCAAGCTTAACTTTGTTTGCCATGGATAGCAGAGAAATCTTCTAGCAGGTTTATATTTAAAATCCCCTGTTCCATCCTGTTTCATCGACCAGCCACCGTTAGAAAGAGCTAAAATCTTCTTGAATTAAAAAGAAAAATCTATTGCAGGATGGTAACAAATCTTGGAGCATCATCCCGTGGTCCATCAAGAGACCGATACATGTACAATGTCTCAACTTCATCACCTGCATTCTCCTCTTCATCACCTGCATTCTCCTCGTTGTTGTTGTTGATCACTTCCAAAACCAGGTTGGGCAATGCTCGAGCAACCTCTTGGCAAGCTTGGCGCGTCAATTTACAGGATGACATCCAGAGGAATCTCATGTTGTAATAATGATGCAAACCGGATCTCAGAGCTCCATCCCCAAAAGGACTATCCCTGATTTCAAGCTTTTGCAAATTAGGGCATCCTTCAAGCACATATTTAAGGCCGACGTCAGTGTCCCCAGCAAAGGCAACTGACAGCGTCCTAACCAATTTCCCATACATCCCAATGTACTCAAAAACACGATCAGTCAGCAAACCAGACATAGCAAGCCGAGTGAGCTTCTTGCAATTCATAACAATAGCACCAAAACCCTCATCCATGGGTTCCTCAGTCACAGGATCCGGCCTATACCGCCCAATTATACATAAACGAAACACCACAAGATCCGGGCAGTTCTTTGACATAGCCACCACAGCCGCATTAGTCATCCTCTGGGTGAAAAACAAAATCGATTCCAACTTCCTACAACCCTGAGAAATTGCTTCAAACCCCACCTCAGAAACAGGCCCATCAGTCTCCTCCCTTGCATCCACAGGAAAAACCCGAAGTTCGCGCAAGTCCTTGCAAGTTGCAGCCACCGCCTGAAGCCCCTCATCACGTATCGAATCAAGTACCTGCACACCAAAATCCAAACAACAATAAGCTCCAAATCTAAAATCAAATTCAAATTCTCAACAATGCAGCCACACAAGTCACAAAGCTACAACACATACCCAGAATATCTGCAGCTTATGACAGTGGCGGATA
This sequence comes from Glycine max, assembly GCF_000004515.6. Lineage (NCBI taxonomy): Eukaryota > Viridiplantae > Streptophyta > Magnoliopsida > Fabales > Fabaceae > Glycine > Glycine max. The sequence continues at coordinate 44,994,232 of NC_038250.2, forward strand.
ACTGACTTCAGCTGATCCGTGTTAACATCAGCATAGCTCAAATTCAACGATGTCAGATTTGTGCAGACAGGATAAATAGCAGGAAGGTAATCCGCCCAAATCTCCCTGAATCCAGACAGGCAAACCAGGGATCTGCAAGCCTCAAAGGCGGCCGCGTAATCCGGCTCCTGATAATCCGGCTCCTGATCCCCGACCGCCCCAGCCTCAGTAGCACTGAATGAACCCGTTCCAAGGTGAGTAAGCTGCGGAGCTCGAAGCAACAAACGATAGAGCTCAGCCATGGAAACATATCGGTTCAAACGAAGCTTCTTCAAGCGAGGCGACCTAGCCACTAAACCCTCCAAAGCCTCGAAATTGATAGGAACATCAACACAGTCAAACACAAGAGACTCCAGATTGGTTTGGCTCTCGGGAAAACACGAAATCCAATCCACCTCCTCATCGTCCTCAACCTCAGATTCCACAAGCTCAAGCACCCTCAGCAATCTAATCACCACACCACACAACACAACAATGCTCAAAATTAGAAATCAATCAATCAAGAACTCTTTTATTCGACTAAACTTGTTTTAAAAATAAAAATAAAAAGTAATACGGGTTGAGTTAAAATGAATGATTAGGTTTTTCTTTTTTTGTGTGCATAAGTGAGATCTAAACCTGCACTTGGAGACGACGACGGCGAGGCCGGGAGTGCCGAAGCCCTCGCAGCAGACGAGGACGAGTTCGCGGAAGGCGGCGAAGGAGTCGGCGATTAGGGCGAGGTCGGCGTCGGTGAGCAGCATGCGCTTGAGGTGGAGCTTCTCGAGCCAGGGGTAGGCCTGGGAGAGGGCGGAGGCCCAGGGGGAGAAGTGGGCCCCCCAGTCGGCGGGCATAAGATCGAAGTCGGCGAAGCGGGGCTTGCCCTTGACGGTGACGGACCTGGCGCGCGTGAAGCGGGCGGTGGCGCGAGTGGGGGAGAGCGCGTAGCAGTTGCCGATGAAGAGCTCGGATCGGGTGAGGGCCTCGGCGCGGTACCAGGAGCGGCACACCAATGAGGCGGCGTTGCGGTCGCGCCGCGACGAGAGGAAGTGGAGAACGTTCTCGAGCACGTTCTCGAGGACCTGGTCCGGGAAGGGAGCCTGAGGCTCAGAGGTGCCGGAACCCGAACCAAGACCCGAACCGCAGGTTCGGGTCTTGGAGTTAGAGGATTCCGTGATTTCGGCACGCGCCAGATCCAGTAAGGAGGATCGGTGGTCGTCCTCGGAGTTTGTCGAAGGATGGTTCTCTTTCTCTCTCATTTGTTCGATTCAGTCGATGATGTGTTTTGGGGATTTTGATCTGGTGACTGTGGCTTTGGATTCAAAAGAATGGAATATTTGAGAAGGAATGGGAGAAGAGAAGAAAAGTTGGAAATGGGAGAAGAGGAGAATGAAGGAGAGAGTGAGGAGGGTGATATACTGAGATGAGAGAGAGAGAGAGAGAGAGAGAGAGAGAGTGGGGATTTTTTAGTTTAATTGGTCACAAAAACAAAACAGGGCCAGGGAGTGACAACAGTAACCTCAGCTGTCTGTGTCTCTGAGCTTTAGCATTGGGATTCTCAATGCCCTCTCCCTTTCATCACAAATATCCAAATCAAATGCCTCTCTCTCTCTCTGTTTCATTATTTGAGAGATTTTATTTTATTTTCACTTCCCTTTCCTTTTACAAGCTTTTGTACTTTTTTTTTCTTTTTCATCTTTTCATGGCTCCCTTTGGTAATTTCTCCACTTATTGCAGTTTTTTTCCCCTTTCTGGTCAGGTTTATTTGTGGAATGAAAAAAATAAAAATAGATACAGGCTTAAATATTGTTTAACTTATAATTTGTTAATTATTTTTGTGTTTAATGTTTATATAGTATGTAAAATAATTTTGTATTCTATTAAATTATAAATTATTATTTAAATTATTTTAAGATAATTATTTTAAAAATTAATAAATTTATCATACATGTTAAAACTGTGAATGACTGTATAAAAAATTTTATATCATTAAGACATAATCCTTTTTCTCATTAACTTTTTTAGTTTCTATAAAAATATTTTAATCTTTATAATCTAGATATTTTAATTTTTACTTTTTTTTACAGAAATTCAAATTTTGATTTTTACTTCCTACAAAATTATGTTAATCAGTTTAATTTGATGAGATAATATTATATTTGGCCACTTCACCTTTTATTGGAGTTTCTTTAATGATAAAGACTAAACAAAACACAAAAGATGTTTCAAAGATTAAGATGATAAAGTGGTTTTAAAATAAATAAAATATTCAAATTATTAGAACTAAAAAATAAAATTCCATCTCATTAGTTTATATTAACCTTTTATTATATAAATTATTGAAGTAAAATTCCAATTTTGATCAAAGAATAAAATTGAAAGCATCTAATAAACTATGATAAAGTTTTATTTTTATAGAATGGAAAAATCTTAGAACAATGTATTAAGTATTATGGGTTTTGTTCTCTGAAAAACAATTTAGATTTCAGCTGGATTGATAATTTTTCTTATCATGTAATGTAAATTTTCATTGTGTATTGCCAAGATAAAATTCTAATAGTAATCAAAGAACAATGAAACACTAAAAAAAACTACATTTAAATATTACCCTCCGTTAATTTTGAGTTGTTTATGCAAAAGGCAATTTTCTAGTAGCCAAACACCCAACTATCAGTGTCACGGTATATCCGACGACGTTAACTTTCGTATGTGTGTACTCTTTGTGATGATTTCTACGAATATGTAGTAGTTTTTATTTGAATATAAAATGGATATCGTACTCTTAATTCTCAGCGTTAAAAAAAGAAAATCAGAATTGCATATGCTCAAAATGCTTTACACCAACTCAGATTTTTGAACAAACTCAAACTCAGTCTTAGCAACTCACTATATAATTATAGACCGCGGAACTACTTTTTAGAATTGACTGGACCACCACTTTCAAGGATTATCATCAATTTGCGTTGCGTTAGTCAAGTTTACATGTGTGCTAGACTAGTCATGACTTAATAGGTTTTATTTTTTAATTATACATATTTCGAATTTAAGAAGCTATTTTACTATGCAATGGCATAAAGCTATATCACCCTTACTTCTTTTCATGAAGTAAAAAATTATGAAGAATTAATAGATTAAAATCAAATTTAAGATGATTTAAATATATAAGTAGAAAGTTACTAAAAGCATCACAGATTAAATAAATGATCAACTCAATAATTAGATAGAAGTAGATCATAAAATATCGTAAGTGAAAAAATTATCAAAAAGACTTAACTTTAAATATTTTTCAAAAATAATTTTTTTTTAAACAGAAGACAATAATATCGTTTAATTTTAAAGCAAAGAGAGAAAGAAAAAAAAAAAGCTAGCCAGCCATATCGTATGTACAAACGTAAGTGAAAAATAATTAAACAATATTTAAATCTATAAAGTTGTGTGTAATTCAAGGAAAAGTTGCTAAGGAAAAAAAAAATATGTACATTTAATTAGGCGGCATGCATAAAAGCATTAACTTGTTTTAAATAACTTCTATGTACATCCATATTTTTCCCAAGATAAATTACACATCTATTAATAGCCTATTTAGAAAATTAATATAATTAAATAATTATTCAATAAAATTATTATATAAGTATATTTTTATAAATTTGACTAAAATAAAAAAAATCATAAATATATTTTTTCTTACAAACCTTCAAATTTTTTGCTTAAAAGCTATTTAAGAGAGTCCCGAGTTATATACTTACATGATTTCCTTGTAACCAACGATGCATGTACACAATAAAAGGGATGACGGATCTATCATGAATGTAGAGTGACCTATGGTGTTTCAAGTGTAACACTAAAATAATAAACATGTGAGATTAGAAACAACAAAATAAAACATAGGTCATTAATAAATGAGAAAAATAAAATTAAATGAGTTGAGGGACCAAACACATTATTATATATAGACATTTTTATCATCAATAATGCATTTAGTAGTTGTTACCATCCAATTAGTAGTCATTCAATATTTGATTGCACTTACCTTCCAAGTCCAAAACGTACAGACTAATTCTAACAAAATTATTATATTCTCCCACTTGGTCCAAATATTTTGACTTTGACTCATTGATTAAAGCAAGTCAATGCTCAATTTTCTTAAGAAATGAACATACGAATCATAGCGATAATTCCTCTTATAACGAGTAATATCACCCATGTATTACAATATGCTCAATTTCTCAAATAGTATACTCAATGTGGTAATAAAACTTAATGAATAAATCCAATGTTATTCTTGATCCAAAACATATTTTTTTTTCAAATAAATCAATGTACACCTGAATATGAGAAAATATCACAATATAAAAGTTTCAACTCTAACTTGTATGTATACAATCATAAAGTGGAACCAAGTCTCATTTTTTTTACATGATACTTGAACTTAAACGACAGCATGCAATTAGTCAAATGATCAATAATCATTAACTCAGTGCTTATATGTTCAATGACCACTTTCTTGTCTTTTACTCTTTCTCTAATGGCTAAGTACTTAATGTCAAAGTCTGCTTAACACTCCTCCACAAAATAGTTTCACCAGGATCATGAAAATGTACCCAGATGTTGATTTGCAAGAATCAACACAGCCAACAAATTCTGAGTTTGAATAACCAATTACATCTAGTTTGAGAGGAGAATCCTTCAGGTTGTTTCATATAAATCTCATCCTCTGAATGACCATTAAGAAAGGTTATTTTTCACATTCATTTGTTGCAACTCAAGGTCAAAATGAGCAACTAATGTCAAGATAATACAAAGAGAATCTTTCTTAGATACAGGAGAAAAAGTATTTGTATAATCGATTCCTTTTTTGAGTAAATCCCTTAGCAACGAGTCTTGCCTTGTATCTCTCAATGTTGCCTAATGAATCCTTTTTGGTCTTAAAGATTCATTTATAGCCAATGGCCTTTATCCCATTGGGTAACTCTACATGGAATTAATCTCGTCCTTCATGACATCATACCATAAATTTGACTCTTTGTAACTCATGGCTTGATCAAAAGTTTCAGGATCATTTTAATCTCCAATATTATAGTCAAATTCTTGCAAATATACAATATAATCTCTAGGAATAACTGATTTTCTTACTTTACTAGATCTCTTTAATGTTGCATCAACATTTTATTATGAATCATGTTATTCATCTGGTTGTTCATCATTTTCAGGAATTTGGTGATCAACTTCATCTACTGGATTATCAGCAACAAGTTGTGAAATGTTAGTCATTGGTTGTTCATCATCCCCTTGAACTTAAGGAATATGAATTACAACCAATCTTTCACTTGATATGGAAGGTTGAGACTTTATACAATCAATTTCAAAACCTAAGTCCATCAATTGATCACTCCCACTGATCAAGTCATTTTCAAGAAACTTGGCATTTCTTGCTTCCACAATCCTAGTAATATGATATGGACAATAAAACCTTTAACCGTTAGACCTTTCGGCATATCCAATGAAATATCCACTAATAGTCCTCAGGTCAAGTTTCTTCTCTTATGTGTTATATATTCTCACCTTAGACGGACAACCCCAAACACACATATGTTTCAAACTTGGTTTCCAACCTTTAAACAACTCAAAAGGTGTCTTTGGGACAACCTTGGTTGTAACACGGTTTAATATATACATTCTCGTCTTTAGTGCTTCAGCCCACAAGGATTTAGGAAGATTGGAGTTGTTAAGCATACTCCGTACCATGTCCAATAATGTTTGGTTCCTTCTTTCTCCAAGATCACTTTGATTTGGAGGACCAGACATAGTGTACTGGGCAACAATACCATGTTCTTGAAGAAACTTTGCAAAGGAATGAGGTGTTTTTCCATTCTCAGTATATCTGCCATAATATTCTCCATCTCTATCTTATCTCACTATTTTTATTTGCTTGCCACATTGGTTCTCAACTTCAGCCTTAAAGACTTTGAAGGAATCTGGGACAATTATTCTTCATGTGTCCCTTCTTCTTACAGAAGAAACACTTTGTCACCTTCTTAATATCAGCTTGATGCAATATTTTATCATTTCCCTTCTGATTAGCTTGAGACTTAGTTGCTTTGTTCTTCCCACAAGCATTTGTCAGCAATGCACTCTCACTCATCTCCATTACAAGCCTTTCTTCTTCCTAAACACACATGGTCATTAATCCATTGATAGATCATTTGTCTTTATATGTGTTATAGGAAATCTTAAACGACTCATATTTCGACGGAAAAGTGTTTAGAATGAAATGCACTAGGAAGGACTCAGACATATCAACCTTTAATTTCTTAAGTTAAGCTAAAATATCTCGCATTTATATTATCTACTCATGCACACCTTTCACACTGGTGAGCCGAAGAGAGAAGAACTTCATGATCAGGGTGTTTGCTAAAGCCTTATATGAAGTGATGAACTGGTCATCAATAACCTTAAGCAAGTCTCAGACTTTTTCATGTTGGTCTACAAAACCACATATCCCAGCCAAGATTTTGGTCTTAATGAACATCACACTGAACTAGTTGGATTGCTCCCACCACTCATATAGCGCAACAATAGTTGAGCTACTTTCATCAATGATTGCAGGTGGTTCGTCTTTCCTTATAGCATAGTCTATGTCCATCCACCCCAATTGCAGAAGAATTCTCTCCCTCCATATCTTATAATAGTTATCTCCTTTGAGTTTGAAAACATCACATTGAATATAAAAAAAACTAATCGTTTGAGAAGCTGCAAAAATCCAAAGGCTTATGTCAAAATTTGAGGCATATTAATCTTAATTGTATGTTTTACCATTGTAAACATACTAGAAAATTGAATCTTGTGACATAAAAATTGTTTGTGGGCTAAATTTTTAATTCAATAAGATACAATTATACTTTATGATAGAATAATAAAATTACATACTCAAATTCATGCTTTACAAGTACAACATGAAAATAATTTATTTTTCTATCGTAAATATTTACTTTATGATAAAATTGATAAATTATATATACCTCATGATCCCTGTGGGTAAACTATGAAAAATAGTATGTTATTTTATCCCAATTAATTATACAAATATAATAAAAAAATTGTGAAATAAAATTCATTATATAAAGTACAATTAATCACAATAATTCCTTATATGATCTTTAAATAACTTAATATATAATTTTAATCAAATTATAGATGTTGTGGTTAATCCATAATTAATTTAAATTATATAAATCACTTAGACACAAAATTTAACCATATGAGAATAAATCATATTATGCACTTCAAGATCAAGACATAATGTAATGATGAATAAAATTCTCATATATAATTGTATAATTGAAACATAATATTATGCATTTGATTATATATATATGCATAGAATAAAATTTTCCAGAATATATTCATGCATAAAACAAATCAAAATCGTAGAAATTACAAAAATAAACAGAAACGCATAATATATAACATACAAAAAATGAATAAATATCAAAGAACCTTGAATGATATAGTGGCTCATGCAAATTCCAGTAAATAGTTAGTCATTGAAGGTGGTTGAACAACTATGGCATGGTAGGATTATTGGACGTGTTTGTCTTGGTAAGATTTGTAGTACAATCATCTTATGAGCACAACCAGTCATCCAACTAAGTGTGCATTATCATTATAGGTGATGTCGCCAACATAATGTGACTCATTTACTTTAAGGTTGTGGTACTTGATAATGACTATCGAATCGTTCCAAAACAAATAAAACTAAGGAATTCTGCAGTACATGATTAACCTAGCTTGACTCATAGATACAATTCATTTTGGTTCCTACTCAATTCACTTATAAGCAATAAGGGGACTTTCAACAAATAGTTTGTAGGCAATGTAAAAGAATGCGAAATCACAAAAACAAAAATGCAAAATCTAAAATGAAATAGAGTTTTAGTTGTAGAAACACAAACATAATTGCACAAAGAGGTTGTAAAATAGATTTGAAATCATCAATCCAATTCACCAAACCAATACAAACAAATTATCAAAGTTCTATAGAGAATGATCATGTTATGAAAGTTCAATCAATGTCATTAGAGCTAATTCAATCGAATTAATCCCTAAATTCATTGAGATTGCAAGTTAGTTGGAATATCATCCCAACAACCTGTGATTAAATTTTAAAATTAGGAAATGAATCCATAACCTAATTCATTTTCAATCCTAAGCCTATTCATAATCATGAAAATCAAAAATAAAATTGAAGAAAAAGATGAACATTCACACAGATTATAAATACTAAATCAGAACTCAAATTCAAACTTGATTGGAGTGGATCCTTGGATTGATTGAGTGTTTAGCCTTCCATGATCATCACCAGTGTAAGAGCCACAAAATTTTATGCAAGAAAAAGGAAGAACAGAAGTGAAAAGAGGAAGAAGAATGAAGAACAGTTGAGAGAAAAAAGAAAAAAGAGTTTGATCCTAAAACTTGCAGTACAAATAACTAAATCTGTTTTGTTGTAAAAATGAAGTAACTGACTAACTTCCACTAATATATACAATTACTATTCAGAAGGAAGGGATGAACTTTGATTAGGCACATCTAATCTACCTAATTATTCAAGTGCAGAGGTTCTGACTTCTAAGCCCAATTTGACTCTCGAAATGGAAGAATTAGCCCAAGCTTATTTGTGTCAAAATTGAAGATCTTTTTATTAGTTTCCTAGGAACTACTCACACGCCCATTTGGAGTTCTATAGTGTCCTATAGGCCCTGCACAAAGAAGATATGTCAAGTAAGTACAAAAATCCAAAAATAAGCCACAATTATCAATTAAGCTAAATCATTTGCCTAAAACCCAAACTAAGTTAAAGTGAGAAAAAAAGGGTCAAAGAGAGGTCAAATAAGCTAAGATGAATAAAAAAAATACTAAACTACAAATGTTCAATCAGTACTTACGGATGAGTTTGTGTGAGTTGACTTGTTTAATCAGGGACAATTTTGGAGTACATAACCTTGAAAACTCATGAGTAAATAACCAAGTTGAAGTAGTTTGGTTTGACTTTATTTGATCGAGTAAAATCTTGAAAAGTACAAAACCCTAAAAGTCATAAGTGCTTCTAATCCATTTTGGTTTGATCTTGGCTAGTCACAGACAATCCTAGAGGGTACACAATATTAAAAGTCATAACTATTTCTAAGTCAAAGTGGCTTAGTTTGACCTTGTCCACTCAAAGAAAATCCTAAAGGGTACATAATCCCAAAAGTCTTTAGTTTTTTTCCCCACCTAAAGTGGTTGCATTTAACCAATTGGGCATGGTCTAAGTTTTGTGTTGGTGACTATTGTTGTGACCTTTTTGCATTTGGCAACAATGATTACTTTTCATGGTAATGAATCTAGTTCATTTGATGCATATAAGGGAGTGACATGATGCTTATGAATCATGGGACACCACTCACTTTTTATAAACATTGAATATTGTACAATGTTGGTGCTTTGACTTCTTTGTTCTCCATTTCACCCTTTTCTTTGCATTAGTTTTTATACAAGACATTGTTTACTATAAGAGAAAGAGACGAGAATAAGAATGGTAAGCAACACGACCACAATAAGATGATAACAATCTTCCAGAACAGTGTCAACAATGAGGGTTATGATAAATTTACCACAAATGTAGTTAGTTCATGAGAGTTATGATCAACCATGAAGGCCATAGTCAATCCATAATGGCCCAAAGTTTCAACATTACTTCTGACCATGATCGTAGTGGATTTACCATAATTGTAGTGCGCCTTTTTATACTAATATCTTTAAGAAGTTATATATAGGTCTCTAGACTTTATAATTTTGAATATTTTGTTCACTTTTATCTTTTTACAAATTTGAGAGAACCTTGAGAGCTTTTGAGAGCTGTGAAGCCTGTACAACACTATTAGGACAGATTGTGACTATAGCTCTTACCTATTGATATGTCTATGTTTATCTCATATATGATTACTAGTTTTCCTTTGATAATGAGCAACTAATCCCCCTAGTTTGGGGTTATGATGTAATTGTCCCAATGTATTCCTCTCCTTGTTCTTAATGAAATTCCGCATTATTTAATGTTAATTAATTCTCTTCCTTATCTTTATTGTTCATTTGAAATTGACCATTCTAATACTTAATCAATTGCATAGTAGTCATCATTTGCATGTAATTGGTAAATCTAGGTAAAGAATGTTTTGCACCAAATTGCATGATCAAATTGTTTGGGTAATCTCTGATAGATTAGTTAATCTTTAATTAATCATTCCTATAACTGATTTTATCCTTTGATTTAAATTGATAGAACCATGATCGTTGGAGTATTGATTTAAGACAAAAAAACATGTTCTGACCTTGATAATAGACTTTTGTTGATTTTGGGAATCGACAATTAACTGGGAAAGAATTTCATTAGGATTGAGATTAGGGGAAAATTGATACTAATGAGTCATAACCCTTAATCATTTTTATCATCACTCAAAACCTCTCTTTGCATTTGTTTATTTGTTTTCTTCTAAAAACCAAAATCATAAAATTTTCTAAATTCTCTTTTTAATCACTTCAACTGTTAGTTTAATAAACTTGACTAATTAAAAATACAATTGGTCCTTTGGGTTTGACATTCAGACTTTCGAGTCCACTATTAATATTGCATAGGATACACTTCTCCTTATACAAGCCTTACATATTTTTCACATCACCATCCATGGGCCTTAACCTGTATACCGATCCCAAGTACCAATAGTTCACCTAGGGTAAATTATGTGGTTATGTGTTTAAGTGTTGGTGAACTATTGCTTGTGGATTATTCTTGATGGAAGGATGGTAGTTATGGCATAAGTTGAACATCAATTGATAGTCGTAAGCAAAAAGGAAAAGAAAGAAGAGAGTGAAAGGGTTGCCAATGGAAGGATGGGATAGCAAGCCGACTCACAATCACATTATGTAATTTGCAAGCTAAACAATATTTATTTTATGTAGCCCACAATCACAACACATAACTCGCAAGCTAATTGGCTATCCCATGGTCCACATAAAAGAAAAAAGCATGAAAAAAATAAAAGGCCAAACATCAACCTAAAAAATGAAGTAAAAAAGCTAAAAAAAATTTCACACATTAATGAAACGAATAATTATTTGATATATAGTCTCAAGAGCAACAAGCAAAAAGAACCAAATTAACCAGGGGGAAATTGATAATTCTTATTCTTTCTTTGTTCCCTATTAATCTTGGTAGAGCACAAAAAATGTGATTATCTAGAGAAGCAAGGCAAGCAAATAATAGAATACCTACTATGGTAGCAAGGAAATGTGTTATGAACTCTTGTACCCTAGTTGTGGCTTGTGTAGTTATGCAGTTGTGTGTTATGGAAGATGGGTTGATGGCCTATGATTGTGGGAGTGTAAGTGGAGTGGGCTATTGTTTGAGTGGGAAAAGTCAATGGTAGATAGATTTGAAGAGGAAGTTCTAAATTGTCATCTAAAACAAGGTGAAAATGATTCATGGATTTGGAGGGATAATTCTCTGGAGGTTATATGGTTATGGAAGTGTATAACTTGTTGAAGGATATTCTTGTTGGAGACGAGGATGGAATGTTTAGGAAAATTTGGAAGGCCCTTATCCCATCAAGTGTGGCGGCATGCGTGTGGAGGTTTGTGCTTGATAGAATTTAGACAAAAGAAAATATGAGATGGAGGAGAATCCAGGTTGAGGACGGAAATTATAATTGTCCTTTTTGTCAATAAGTGGAAGAGTCTTCATCACATCTTTTCTTCACTTGTAGTTTTTCCTCAAAAACTGTGGAATAGGTGTTATCATTAATTGGGTTTATCTATGGTTCAACACAAGAACCTGAGGAATCATTTGTTGTAGTATTCGGAGAGGATATTCAATAGGGAGCATGAAAGGAAGATGATGGTAATGAGGAATACTTTGGCTTGGAATATTTGGCTTCATCGAAGTAATGTGATTTTCAAGAATGAAGGGGTGGATGCTAACAAAGCATGAGACATTTTTGTATTTTGTCACTCTTGGTGTATATTTGAGTGTGTTTTCTCTTGATGGGCTTGGGATTATTTTGTATTCATGCTTTCTCATAGAGGTATAAATACACTCTAACCTTGGCTTCTTGTTTATAAGCTCTTAGGTACCTCTGGTATCATTTTTTTCTTCACAATTATATATAATATTCTTCTTTTATCATTAAAAAAAACCATATTGTTTTCCTTACTTATCTATATTTCACTTGTCATATTACAAAAAGTTGCAACTTAATATTTGTGTATTTCTTTTTGTTACAACTTTTTTTTTTGTGTTGCTAAGGTATTTTGGTATTACAAAACCTAAATTATTTGTTCAAGTCCCTTTAAAAAATATTAAACCTATTAAAAAAGTG